>NC_036855.1:61227802-61229602 GCF_002910315.2 Salvelinus sp. IW2-2015
ACGGTGGCTTGGAGATCTGTGCTGTTGTTGCTTATGTGTAAAGTTCGCTCTCTCCCTCCCTCTGTCTAGGCACTCTGACTCAGTTCACCCTGGTGCTGTATGGTACAGGCTCAGACTCTCCCAGCTCCACAGCCAAGGACCTCTCTCAGTCCAGTAACGGCAGCTGTAAGACTTTTGACCTACAGCAGATCTGCATTGGTAAGAATGTTACTGTTGGTTACCATTGGTTACTGTAAGAGAATGTAGATTCTGTACCTAGGGTTAGGCCACTAYGGTCTCGTAGAGCTATGGTGTGCCCAGGCTRGTTCCTGCACAGCACAAATGCACCTAATTAAATCCATCATGGTCTAATGGATCAAAAGTCTGCCCCACTGTGGCTCTGCAGGCTTCAGTTACCTACCCCTACCCTAAACCTAACCATTTAATGAACAGGTACATTTACACTGCACACTGTACAGGTAAGACCGGAGAGATGAAACACTGGCTCTCCTATCAAAAGTGTGTGGCTTGTCTCCAAAAGATAGATTGCGAGCTACCGGTAGAATCAGAAATTGTCATGAACATAAGGCTACCGGTTACTATCCAATCAGACACATTGACATTATCCCACCCCTGGTTTGCCACTGTTGACTAAAAAGCCAAACGTAACACAATATCTGGCAATTAAATTCTCGCAATATTGCCTGTTTGGTGGACGCGTTTGTCTAATGATAACCGGCGTCTTGTGGGTAGACAGAAGGACTTTCCCCATAAACCTTTTCAARTAAATGTGAACAAACATTTAACCTCACAGAACTAGGCTATYTCATGATTATTTGTATCAATTGGGTGGCCATTGCTTTGCAAACTCTGCCATGACATGTTCTACAGARCTCAAAAATGGTCTTCTGATGTGGTTTAAGCATTGACATGGACTCCATTTTCGTTGTTTCTTTATGAATAATTGTTATATTGAGAGTWAAAAATACAATTAAACAGAGATCTGAATTTGTGAAAATACACATTGTATGAGGCCTGTCATGCCAAATACTGTTTATTAACCATTATATTACCCGGATATATTGACAGAAAGCACAAATATTGTTCACTAAGGATCCGGGGAAGAGTTGCAGGGTAGAGGAGAACAAAATAATGTGCCTATTTGAAAAATAAAAAAAAATAAAAAAAAGTAGCTCGTGACATGTTAAATTTTAAGGTAGCGTTCATGCTAGAGGTTGGAGACCACTGCCCTAGAATAAGACTGGGAGAGACAGGAACAGTCTGACCCCTGCAGGATCCCCTGGGTATCACAATTTAACACTCTTGTTGGTATACTGTATCAGATAGTGAGTGGCGTAATGGCATAGATGTAGGTTGTGAAGCATGAACTCTGGATGGTTGAGTTTGTTGATTAGCTCGTCCTCAGTGACATCTACTGAGATATTGAGTAAACATGGCGGCAGGTTGGCGAGGACGGCATTTTCCGAGCTAAACTGACCAAGACGCACCTCCAACAACACATAACACATCATTCTGCCCCAAAACAATCCTAAAAAAATAGGACAGGTTAAAAAAAAAAAATTACATTATGTAATGGACAACCAGTGGGTTACATTGGTTTCAAGTTTGTATCGGTACATTTTTGACGAGCTGATCATAGTAAAAAAMAAGATACTTCTGCATTTGCTGCTGTGTAAACACATTGATTCTCATTGCAAATAGGCCCAGGATAACTCCTGATAAAGTTGGGTAGCTTAGTCACAGGGTAACTTAATCATGGGAATCAGGACTAATGAAGCAAATGCAACTGCCTGTTTTACA
>NC_036855.1:61229858-61230992 GCF_002910315.2 Salvelinus sp. IW2-2015
GCATCCAATGGGCCTCATCGGTTTGACGGCCGGCTGCGACAGAGCCTGGACTCAAATCAGAATCTCGTAGTTGGACAGCTAGCACTGCGATGCAGTGCTTAAGAACTGCGCACTCGGGAGTCCAGACAACCTGAATCTGACAGCGGCGCACAATTTGCCCAGCATCGTCCGGGTTAGGGAGGATTTGGCCTGCAGGGATGTCCTTGTCGCGCACTAGCGACTCCTGTGGCAGACCGAGCGCAGTGCACGCTGACACGGTCGCCAGGTGCACGGTGTTTCCTCCGACACATTGGTGCGGCTAGCTTCCMAGTTAAGTGGGCATTGTGTCAAGAAGCAGTGCGGCTTGGTTGGGTTGTGTTTCGCAGGACGCACGGCTCTCGAATTTTGCCTCTCCCGAGTCCGTACGGMAGTTGCAGCGATGAGACAAGACGACCAAAACTACCAATTGGATAACACGAAATTGGGGAGAAAAACGGGGMYYYAAAAAMACCAAAATTTAAAGGTTTGGTCTGGACCGACCTTCGTTTGCTCCAAACAGACGGCTGACTATAAATTACGTATTTTCTACTTTCATTCAGAACTGAAATTTTACCTGATTTCAACATCCGGAAAATACGTATTTTAAACATCCGGAAAATATGTATTTTCACCTTTCATTCAGAACCTAAAATGAACGTCACTTCAACGTCTGGAAAATACTTAATTAATGGGACTATTCTAGTTTTGTAGGGGTATAGGAGGAGGGRGGGAATTTTGGGTCTCATCTAGAGCAGCAGAACGGCCAGGACAGGGCCTGGCTGTGTTTAACACATTCAGCCAGRTAGCAGATGACAACTCTTATTAGTGCAGCCAGACCAGCCCTGTAGACATACTGTATCATTTGTATTGGAATTTCGTCCCTACTGCTCCCTCCTCCCCCTTTCCTCTTGCCTCTGTCATCAACCCCTTCTCCCTCAACACTCCATCACTACTCCCACCCTCTTCCTCTCTCTTCCTTCCTCTCCTTCCTCTGTCCTCCTCTTTTCCTGCTGTCCCCTTTCATTTGATCCTTCCTCTCTCTCCCACCCACTTCAACAGGGAGAGAATGACAACTCATTATGAACCAAGTAATTAGATTGGGGTAATGGTCTGTCT
>NC_036855.1:61232497-61253672 GCF_002910315.2 Salvelinus sp. IW2-2015
CCTCGTTCTTCCTTTCATCGGGTTTCATCCCCCAGGTTTAGTGTTCCACTCTGTAGTGGGTGACCTGATGGGAGGCTGGAGTCACGRGGAAACAGGGATGGCGTGTTCGGCGCTCGCTTCACACTCGGGTGCTTTTCTATTAAACTGTCTCTCTGTGCCCTTTCGCCCTCAATCACCACCAGACAGAGTGTTTTCTGAACACAGCCCATTTCCCGGACGGCTCCAGGGTTTCCCTGTCACAATAAACAAACCATTATTGTTTGCTCTCTTTTTCTTTTTTTCCAGTTCCAGTGCAGTAGCCGGATGAGATTGTAAATTGGGGGTACACAGCTGTGTGCGTGCTGAGTAGACAGCGAGATCAGGGTAGTGTCAGATTCTGAGAAGCCACAGCTTGAGTCCTCATAGTCCCAGTGTTTTGGTGAATCAGCCCCAGGCTCTCCCAGAGCTACTGAGTGTGTCCATGCTGCAGTATGAGACTGTATCTCTCAGCTCTGGCTGGATACAAGGCTATGAGTCATGAGACTAGCAACACTCACTCTACCCCCAGCATGGAATTCAGAAGGCGTTCTGCTTATTCCGAGCGGTTTAGGAATGCTGAATTCATGTGATTCTGAGGGTTATATAAAGTCCCCTGACCTCCGCCCCTCTCTGTTCTCCGGGGGGGGGGGGGGGTGTTCGGACCGAGTGCTTGCTCGTTGCCAGATCCCCAAAGATAGGTCAGCAGTTCACCCAGCTACGCRTCCACACTTTACTGGGCCTCAGAATTTAGACCAAAATAATACTGCCTCTATGATTTGAAATCCCATTCCCAAGAAAAAAGTACCTATGAATAATTAAATTGGCTTTCCACTTAAGTCTTATAATTGCTCAGCTACTGAGGGTGAAAGTGGTAGTGAGATGTATTGTGGATGGGGCTCAGTACTGTAGAAGTGACTTAACACAAGGGTTCCTGTGGGCTTCTCTGAGCAGCTATACAGGTAGTGAGAGGAGTGTGTGATAGAGAGAAGGGTTTTACGCACTGCAGAGGAGAGAGAATAACAAAGTCTGGCCGTGATTACCAGACGGGCCACTCCACTCTCCCGACTCTGCTGCTCTTTTTAATGCTGTTCATCACACACACTTAGCACTATGTTGGTCTTATACACACCCTACCTCGTTTCAGTAAGGTATATGTGTGTCTGAGTGTGTGCCTGCCAAGTGTGTGAGCAGGTGTCCAGTTGAGCAAAAGGAAGGAATGACCACATTAAGAATACTAAGGATGTGGTTGTGTTTGTAGGCTGAGTTATGKTACTGGTTGGCCTATGTAGTTTCCCTGTCTGCTGTTCTTTAAAGAACTGCCTATGTTAAAGAACTGAGGTTGGCTATAATAAGCAAACTTKTTTTAACATCTTTTATCTGTCATTGAGACTTATCACAGCTTCTCTCCACTCGCCCTCCAGTCGTCATCAGGGATGTCGATGCAAACTAGAGATAATCTGTTTCATATACTTGCCAATGAATTATATCCTGAACGACACTACAGCTCAGATGTGTTCCAAAGGAGTTTTTTTCTACTCATACTGTATCTTTATTGAAAAACTTTTAAGTGAATTTTTGGCTGCATATCTTCCTTCTACAATCTGTACCTCATTAATTCATCCATTGGACAAATATTGGATCCATCCATCTTTTTTTTTTCTATTTTTATGTTGAAGTTATTTTTCATTTTCGAGCAGATAATAGGGGGCTTCACTGAGAGGGGTTGTCATAGTGACAACGTGCATAAAAGATTGATGCAGCTGCTCATCCCGTCCTCTCACTCAGATCACACAGCAACGYCAGCAGAGTATATGTGTTCCATAGCAATGATGAAGGATTATATAGGTCAAAGGTGAAAGCTTTTCAGAGAAGGATATTTCTTTTGAACTGTAGGAGTTTTCCTTACACTGATTTACACTTCTACAGTAATAATAAGACTGAAATGTCTTTATCTACAGTGCCAGGGCTGTAGGGCTGCAGTCTCTCTCCTTTTTTCTCTCTCCTCCCCTACTCTGTCTTGGCACAATTGAAATGTAATTTAATATATCCTGATTTATGCCCTCTGAATATATCGTTTTCAGGATTGTTTTTTAAGGGGGGGGGGGATTCCTGTGCTTTAAATCTTATGTAATTAAAAACATTGCTGAGGAAGACAGTCTTCCATACACAGATTGGGGAGTTGCTATCCTCTGAGTGCAAAGTAWTGACGGCCAACTTTGAGCAAAATATGTAATTACTACAACGCTGGAATAGTGTGCCGTTTAGCCCTGGCTGATGTAAGGTGCTGTCGTTGATGATAATGTGTTCCCTTAAAATTAAGTAACTGATAAATCCTAAGAGACTTTTCTTCCTACCAGAATTATAGTTGAGCAATCATTTAATGTCCCCACCCCCCCCCCCCCTTTAATCATTGTTTCTCACTCGCTAAAATGGTACATTCTGAATGGGGAAATCTATATTGCATTATAACAGTTTGTCTAAGGAAAAAGACAGCTGCTGGGAAGGAGGTTGCGCCCCTTGCAGTGCAGCCTCAATACTACAGCTGACTGCAGCAGAGATTCTGGCATTACCAAAGACGTGGCAATTTAYAGTTGTGTTCAGTACAGTTCTGCTCCAGATTGCTGAGCCTGAGTTGGGGAGATGATGTAATCTGAGGTTTTCTATATGCATTGATTCATAAATCAGATGAATATGTCTTTTTTAATATCTTTGTTATTCCTGCTTTTTAATGCAGAGAGACCTTTCCCTCTCCACCCCCTGCTTGGTGACAGTGGTGGAGCAGAGACATTCTGTATGCTGAGATACAGCGTTGGATGTGGAGGGAGCAGATTGAGAATGTATCCCATCCCCATACACTAAAGGGCTGAATGAGGGTGTGTGTGTGTGTGTGTGTGTTTTAACTACAGAAGAAACACACTCATGGGGGTTAAACAGAGCTCTGGACATACGGCCCATCCAGCTCTGTCCACCTCTCCACACCTCTCCTTATGAAGTCTTTGACCTGGGGCTACATATAGTACCTTACAGAAACAGTGACCTATGAATAATGTAAAAGAATGACTACCTTAGATGGAACATAACTATAAAATAAGGCCTATTTTTGTACTATATATATATATATATATATGGTGCAGTGTAATGTTCTTGTAATTTAAAGATTTTTTTTGCTCTTGTTAAATTTGTCATTTTTATTTAATTGATAGATTCTACGAAAAATAAAGATCTATGCAAACTTCAGGATTTGTCATGTGCTTTTCTATGTGATTGATGGAAAGCTGTATTACAAAAATCTAAATTATGATTGATACTGTACCTGTATGACAAGAATCAATATCTTATGTCCAGCTAGATTCAATTGAGCAGAATACTTTATTTCACCGGAGTGCTGTGCTCCAAGAGAATACAATGGCAGTTCAAATATAGAGTCAAAGTATAGGCCTAATGGYGTTGGACAATTGTGGTACATGAAAAGAAAAGTATAACCTGTTTCTTACAATAGCAGTACTGTGTATCGCACCAGAAGAGCTACAGTATGTGGCCTCCGCCCAGGGTTGGGTAGGTTACTTTCTTAATGTAATCTGTTAGTTACTAGTTGTCCAAAATTGCTGCATTCACCGCCTATTTTTTACATTTTGTTGGTAACACTTTATCTTGCTAACTTGCAGCTGTTTAAGTATATCAAACGTGCGCGAGTTTGAGCATGTGTCCATTTTTCTTATCAGCATTCAATTGAGCAATAAAAGCGCTACTTGTGGTCTTCTTAAATTGAACTTGTTTTTGATAGTATGGAGCACACTACCACGGGGGAGTTTAGAAGGGAGGAACTCCTCAAATTCTTATTCCACTATTCAGCTGTTGCAAGAGCGCATTGTATAGGTAATGGCTGTCCACTGGGGCATATTCATTGTGCCAATTCTGTCMAAAAACGTTTCTTAAATGGAACGYAACGGGGAGGGACTTACTTGAATTTCCTGAGGTAAAGACAGATTCAGGTTGAATATTTGCTGGTAGTTTGGCTAAACATCCACCATCAGCAGTTAGGGGCCGTCAACATAGTGACAAATCAAATTTTTCAAATTTCAATAGCTCTAACCATTACTCCTAAAACTTTCAAAATTGGTTCTAGCTAACCCGATGGCATATACACATTGCGCACACTTTTCTTTGTCGGTTTACATCTCACACTATTTTAAATGTATATATTGTATATGAACATTAAAAACAGGTTCAGCCCCTGGTTCGACCGTGATCTTGCAGAGTTACTCCACCTCAAGAATTGCATTTGGCGAAAGGCTTGGCACACGAATACTCGGGCTGACTGGCTATTGTTCAGGCAAATGAGAAATAAGTGCACTCAGGCTARCCGGAAGGCCAAAGTTAGTTACTTTAAGGAGCAGTTCTCTCTCTGTGGGTCTAACGCCAAGAAGTTCTGGAAAACAGTAAAAGAACTGGAGAATAAACCCTCCTCCTCACAGCTGCCCATGTCCCTTAATGTTGATGATGTGGTTGTTACTGACACGAAGCACATGGCTGAGCTCTTTAATCACCACTTCATTAAGACAGGATTCCTATTTGACTCAGCTATGCCTCCTTGCCCGTCCAACATTTCCTCATCTCCCACCCCTTCTAATGCGACTATCCCTGATGCTTCTCCCTATTTTTCCCCTGCCCTGCTACAAAGTTTCTCCCTGCAGGCAGTCACTGAGTCCGAGGTGCTAAAGGAATTCCTTAAACTTGACTCCAATAAACCATCTGGGTCAGATGGTTTAGACCCTTTCTTCTTTAAGGTTGCTGCCCCTATCATCACAAAGCCAATCTCCGACCCTTTTAACCTGTCTCTCCTTTCTGTGGATGTTCTCATTGCTTGGAAGGCAGCCACAGTTCATGGGGGAGATCAAGCTGAACCTAACTGTTAGGCCTATTTCTATTTTGCCCTGTTTATCAAAAGTGTTGGAAAAACTTGTCAATAATCAACTGACTGGCTTTCTTGATGTGTATAGTATTCTCTCGGGTATGCAATCTGGTTTCCGCTCAGGTTATGGATGTGTCACTGCAACCTTAAAGGTCCTCAATGATGTCCCCATTGCCCTTGATTCTAAGCAATATTGTGCTGCTATTTTTATTGACTTGGCCAAAGCTTTTGATACGGTAGACCATTCCATTCTTGTGCGCCGGCTAAGGAGTATTGGTGTCTCTGAGGGGTCTTTGGCCTGGTTTGATAACTACCTCTCTCAACGAGTGCAGTGTATAAAGTCAGAAAATCTGCTGTCTCACCCACTGCCTGTCACCAAGGGAGTACCCCAAGGCTCAATCCTAGGCCCCACGCTCTTCTCAATTTACATCAATAACATAGCTCAAGCAGTAAGGAAGTTCTCTCATCCATTTATATGCAGATGATACAGTCTTATACTCAGCTGCCCCCTCCCCGGATGTTGTGTTAAATCCTCTACAACAAAGCTTTCTTAGTGTCTTTCTCTACCCATAACCTTGTTCTGAACACCTCCAAAACAAAGGTCATGTGGTTTGGTAAGAAGAATGCCGCCTCTTCCCACAGGTTTATACTACCTCTGAGGGTAGAGCTTGAGGTAGTCACCCCATACAAATATTTGGAGTATGGCTAGACGGTACACTGCCCTTCTCTCAGCACATATCAAAGCCGCAGGCTAAAGTTAAATCTAGACTTGGTTTCCTCTATCGTAATCGCTACTCTTTCACCCCAGCTGCCAAACTAACCCTGATTCAGATGACATCCTACCCATGCTAGATTACAGACATAATTTATAGATTGGCAGGTAAGGGTGCTCTCGCAGCGGCTAGATGTTCTTTACCATTCGGCCATCAGATTTGCCACCAATGTCCTTAAAGGACACATCACTGCACTCTATACTCCTCTGAACTGTCATCTCTGTATACCCGTCGCAAGACCCACTGGTTGATGCTTATTTATAAAACCCTCTTAGGCCTCACTCCCCCCTATCTGAATATCTACTGCAGCCCTCATTCTCCACACATACAACACCCGTTCTGCCAGTCACATTCTGTTAAAGGTCCCCAAGCACCACATCCCTGGGTCGCTCCTCTTTCAGTTCGCTGCAGCTAGCGACTGGAACGAGCTGCAACAAAACACTCAAACTGGACAGTTTTATCTCAATCATGGACACGGTGTTGTTGCTACCATGTTGTTGTCATGGTATGTTGCTACCATCTGTGTTATCATGTGTTGCTGCCTGTTATGTTGTTGTCTTAGGTCTCTCTTTACGTAGTGTTGTGTCTCTCTTGTTGTGATGTGTGTTTTCCAATTATATATATATATATATATATATAAATATTATATATATAATATATATATATATATTTTTCTTTTATCCCAGGCCCTCGTCCCCGCAGGAGCCTTTGGTTAGCCATCATTGTATATAATAATTGTTCTAACTGACTGCCTAGTTAAATAAATAGAATACAGTAATATACAAATGAAGAGAGAATGCAAGACATGTTAAGATATTAAAGTGACTAGTGTTCCAATTAAAGGACAGTGATTTCAAGCCTATGTATATAGCAGCAGCCTCTATGTCTTGTGATGGCTATTTAACCTTCAGATGGCCTTTGAGATAGAAGCGTTTTTTCAGTCTCTCGGTCCCAGCTTATGCACCTGTACTGACCTCGCCTTCTGGATGAGAGCGCGACGGGGAACCAGGCAGGGCTCGGGTGGTTGTGTCCTTGATAATCTTTTTGGCCTTCCGCACGCGCCACCATAAAAATACACAAAACAAAGAAAATGAACATGTCCTTACTTGGATTAGCAACGGTGAACAGTTTTGGAACACTGAGCCATTGACTGCAACACCAGTAGCTGTTACGAGTAGGTTACTTTTGACAATAAGGCACCAGACTACAGCCATATAGTTTTGAACTAGAGAAGACCAAGAGACCCGCAGTAGGCAAGGAGTACGACCGATGGGTGAGAGGAAGTCCAGTTGGCCAAAAAAAGCATGGTAAAACTAACATTACTGATGATTATCAAGCTAAGCTGGCTTGGCTACAAACTGATAAAGTCGAGGTGGCTAGCTAGCTGCGTTTTATAGACAGGTTCTCTCTGTTACACTAGCTAGAAAACTGCAATTATCGTAAACCATTATTATATAGCTAGCTACGTAGCTAAATATCTGTCAGCAGGATAGTAGAATGTGTATAAGCATGTTGGCTAGCTATACTGAGCAAAAAAATATAAATGCAACATTAAAAGATTTTCCTGAGTTACAGTTCATATAAGGAAATCAGTCAATTGAAGTAAATAAATTAGGACTTCATCTCTGGAATTCACATGACTGCGAAGAGGTGCAGCCACAGGTCGGCCCACTTGGCAGCAAGGTCCAGCCAATCAGAATTAGTTTCTCCCCACAAAAGGGCTTCATTACAGACAGAAATTCCCACCCTCCCAGACGATCCCGTAGGTGAAGCCGGATGTGGAGGTCCTGGGCTGGCGTGTCATCTGCGGTTGTGAGGCCGGATGGACGTGCTGCCAAATTCTCTAAAATGACGTTGGAGGCAGTTTATGGTAGAGAAATTAACTTTAAATTCTCTGGCAACAACTCTGGTGGACATTCCTGCAGTCAGTATGGCAATTGCATGCTCCCTAAAAACTTGAGACATCTGTGGTGGTGTGACAACTGCACATTTTAAAGTGTCCTTGTATTGTCCCCAGCACAAGGAGCACCTGTGTAATGCACAAGGAGCACCTGTGTAATGATCATGCTGTTTAATCAGCTTCTTGATATGCCGTACCTGTCAGGTACGGCATATTATCTTGGCAAAGGAGAAATGCTCACTAACAGGGATGTAAACAAATTTATGCACACAATTTGTGAGATAAGCTTTTTGTGTGCGTATGGACCATTTCTGGGACTTTTATTTCAGCTCATGAAACATGGGAACAACACTTTAAATGTTGCGTTTATATTTTTGTTCAGTGTACTGTAGGTCATTTATTAAGCAATAGAGTGAATACTTAATAGGGTTGTCGTTTATTTAACTAGCTAGCTACCTTTGCAAATTCTTGACATCATCCTTCTTTGAAGCAGTTTGACTGCAAAATTAGGTCTCAACAATCACAGGTATCTAAGCTAGCAGCTAGCTAACTACTGTCAAATAAGGAGGAACATTTTGTCATGATGGAATAAGTCACCTACTGTATGTGAAGGTAGCTACAATACAGATTAGCCACAATATTGGAATTTGCTGTACGCCTGAGCAATTGTTACTGAGATGAGACATGGTGCCATAATATAAATATCTTAGCTAGTTATAAATTCACATGTATGCCATGTCATTRGTCAAAGCAACAAATATCACAAAATGGCATGCATACTTTTCATCAGATCTACAGTACATGGCCAAAGGTATGTGGACACCCCTTCAAATGAGTGGATTCGGGAATTTCAGCCACACTTGACGGATGCCATAAGAACGGCATGAATCCTAAATACCATTTTCTTTTGTTAATCTACTGGTTTGTCGTATGATTTCTTGAAGCCTGGTGAAGATWGATGCAACCATACTACAACACAGGGTATTTTTCTGCATCCAGATTAAGGCTTTCTACCAGCAGAAACATGGAGCACTCTGTCTCAATAAAGGCGACCGCATTCTTCCCACCTGAAACAGTTCGGTAGAGTTAGTGCATATATTATGATGACATTTTGTGACGTTTTGTTCATTTTGGATAGTGCACCAAACAGTTATCTTATACTATTTCTGACTATTTTGAGGAAGTGTATTCTGGCTACGGCATCTAAAAATGGACAAACCGACGGGGAGACCGGGGATGGTTATAACACAGGTTAGTTGTAACACTCTCAATATCTCTAATCAGGAACCAACTAAAATCATGTTACTCACTGTGCAGATGGTCAGTTTAGTCCTCAAACCTCATGTGAAGAAGCAAGACCCTGTGAAAGACCGCAGATTTTATTGACAAAAATCTGATTTTGAGGTAAGAAAGTAACAAATGCCGTTAGATTCACCAAACTTATATCAGATTTATAACCAGTGTGTGTAGATATATTTGAAGTTGAAGCTAAAATTGAAGATAGCTAATGGCTGCAAGGGTCAGGGTTAGTTGTAACAAGCCTAAGGAGGTCTGGGTACTGGGAATAGCAAATTATGCCCACCAAGCCTGTACCCCAGGACTACCATACCACTGTCACAACTGTGACTCAGTGAACATGTCAAACATTCACTCACACACACACTCAGTCTTGTACAACTAACCTTGTGGGGACACACATCAGTCCTATTCAAAATCCTATTTTCCTTAACCCTAACCCAAAAACCTAACCTTAATCCTAAAACTAACCCTAGCTCCTAACCTTAAACCTAACCCTAACATTAATTCTAACCTTAATCCTAAACACCCTAGAAATAGCATTTGACTAACAGAATGTCCACAGTTGGTCAAATGTTTGTTCATTTACTATTCTTGTTGAGACTTTTGTTCTCCACAAGTATAAACATCCACACACACACAAAAACTTTTTTTTTTGGAACACTTCAAATGTGACGTTTTATATGTGAACTCATGTCTTTTTTAGAACATTTCACATGTATTTGGACAACAAAACAAGTGTTTATGATACACACACAGTTATTTTAACATAGTGTTCATCTGACATATTTGACTACATTGTGTATGTTTATTTATACAGTAATTACTATTCAATGTGTCATCATCTGGGATTTGAACTCACAACCTCTTTGTTCACGGCATTATGATATTTCTGCTACGCCACCACACCTGTATTCCTGCACTTTGGACTTCAAAGTAAATCTCAGCTTTGTTGAATAAACACTCAAGATAAACTATGATATTGTATTTATTATAGTGATTCAGGAGTAACATTGAAACAGAATAACGACCCACCAACATTAGACAACTATAGAGAAAGTTAAAGTAAGTTAAATCAATGATGAGAGGATGGCACTATTTTACCAAGTGCATAGATGCATTATAAGCAATGAATGTGTAGGGAAATGCTACAGACATTATTGCTAAAAGWCTCCCCTACTATTGCTGCTTTTTTATGGTTTTTCAAGCAAAGGTCCCTTTATTAAGGGATTATGCAAGCACACTCGTTTGAGTCGGTTAGGCACCAGCCGGGCTGAAGCATTACGCCTTTAGTCATGATTAGAGGTCAACCGATTAATCGGAATGGCCGATTAATTAGGGCCGATTTCAAGTTTTCATAACAATCGGTAATCGGCCTTTTTGGATGCCGATTATGACCGATTACATTGCAATCCACGAGGAGACTGCGTGGCAGGCTGACCACCTGTTACGCGAGTGAAGCATCAAAAGGACCTTGTTGCTGCAAGGAGCCAAGGTAAATTGCTAGCTAGCATTAAACTTATCTTATAAAAAAAACGATCTTCACATAATCACTAGTTAACAACACATGGTTGATGATGTTACTAGGTTAACTAGTTTGTCCTGCGCTGCAGATAATCAATGCGGTGCCTGTTAATTTATTATCAAATCACAGCCTACTTCAACTTCGCCAAACCAGTGATGATTTAACAAAAGCGCATTCGCCAAAYAGGCACAATCGTTACACAAATTTACCTAACCATAAACATCAATGCCTTTCTTAAAATCAATACACAGAAGTATATTTTTTTAAACCTYCATATTTAGRTAAAAMAAATTCATGTTAGCAGGCAATATTAACTAGGGAAATTTTGTCACTTCTCTTGCGATCAGTGCAAGCAGAGTCAGGGTATAAGCAGCAGTTTGGGCCGCCTGGTTCATTGCGAATTGTGTGAAGACKATTTCTTCCTAACAAAGACCATAATTAATTTGCCAGAATTGTACATAATTATGACATAACATTGAAGGTTGTGCAATGTAACAACAATATTTAGACTMAGGGTGACCACCCGTTCGATAAAATACAGAACGGTTCCGTATTTCACTGAAAGGATAAATGTTTTGTTTWCAAAATTATAGTTTCTGGATTTGACCATAGAAATACGAGCCTTTGGTCATTAATGTGTGTTTATTATATTATAATTAAGTCTGATATGATAGAGCAGTCTGACTGAGCGGTGGTAGGCGAGCATGGCTTCCACCTAGCCACCCTACCCTGGTTAACACCCTGCACCCCCCACAGCAACTTGCCCAAGCCTCCCCCATCTACCTTCACCCAAATCCCAGATAGTCTAGTGTGGTCTTGAAAGAAGCTGCAAAATTCTGGGACCCCCTAACAAATCAGCAGGGCTGAAGACAATCTCTTTCTAAAATTATCACCCGAAATTGTTGAAACCCCTGCATATTACTAAAGCCCCTGTTCAACCATCCTTTCAGTATCATCTGACATCCACAAAGATTAGAAAGCTAGCCGCGTCATCCACCCTTCAAAGGGCGAGAACACTCTAGACCCACAACTGATTACAGCACTCCTTATTGATCTATCCTACCCTTGCCTTTCTAAGGATCTTACGGATATCTGTAGCCAAGGTAACAAACAGCAATCCACTACCGACCAGTTTCGGATCCCACTTGTACTTTCCAGCCTATTGACATGATCTGGTTTCCGAGCTGCGGTCTATGGGTGTCACCTCAGCCAGCACTCATAGGTCCTTAAATCGGGAATCCATAACCTGGCCAATCATAAGAACATAGATAAATGTGCAGCTGTACATTCATTCATTCGTACCGCGTACGGCCTATTTTCAACTCTCCTCAAAACTCAACAGCCTTGGTTTCTCTCGAAACATGATCTGCCTCCCTGGTTCACCAACTACTTCTCAGAGCCAAGAGTTACAAGATCATTGCTCAAAATCCGGAGGGCCTGTTGTCCGGACCTACCTGGCATTGGTCTCTATGGGGTTGCCACAGAGGTTTCAATTCCTCGGGCAGGACACTCTAATCTCTCTGTAGACATCAGAGTGAATGTCGCTGCATTTGCTGCCTTGATGATTCTCCTGTATCCGACCTACACGCAGACGACAAACCATTCACATGTTTGTTACTTGCTGCCACATCTTGGACACTGTGTTTATAAAACTACGCATTCCAACGAGCTTCAATGCCAATACAACTCACCTTCCGTAGGCCTCCAACTGCTCTTAAATGCAATAGTAAACACTAAATGCATGCTCTTCAACCGACATCGCTGCCCGCACCTGCCCGCCTCGTCCAGCACCAATAACTCTGATACGGTCTGACTTACAACATATGTGGAAACACTACAAATACCTAAGTAGGTGTCTGTTAGACTGTAAACTTTCCTTCCAGACTCATCGTTAAGGCATCTCCAACTCCCAAAATTAAATCTAGAAATCGGCTTCCTATTTCGCAACAAAGCATCCTTCACTCATGCGCCAAACATACCCTCGTAAAAAACTACTATCCTGCGATCTTTACTTTACGGCCGACTGTCATTTACAAATAGCCCTAACACTCTACTCAGCAAATTGATGTAGTCTCATCACGAGTGCATCCGTTTTGTCACCAAAGCCCACATATACTACGTTGGCTCTCCGCTCTTCATATTCGCTCGCCCAAACCCAGTGGCTCCAGGTCATCTCTTGTCTAGGTTATAAAGCCCCGCCTTATCTCAGCTCACTGGTCACACATAGCAGCACCCCCCGTAGCAGCGCTCCAGCCAGTATATTTCCATTAGTCACCCCCAAAGCCAATTCCTCCTTTGCGCATTTCTTCCAGTTCTCTGCTGCCAAAGACTAGAACGATTGCAAAAACACTGAAGCTGAGAGACCCATATCTCCCTCACTAACTTTAAGCAGCAGTGTCAGAGCACTGCACCTGTACATAGCCCATCTGTTATAGCCCCATCCACTTCCTCATCCCTCATACTTACTTTATTATATTTATTCATTTCTCCTTTGCACCCCAGTATCTATACTTGCACATTCATCTTTTGCACATCTATCACTACAGTGTTTAATTGCTAAATTGTAATTATTTTGCCACTATGGCTGGTTTATTGCCTACCTCCCTTATCTTACCTCATTTGCAAACACTGTATATAGACTTTTTCTCTATTGTGTTATTGACTATTTGTTTGTTTATTCCATGTGTAACTCTGTGTTGTTGTTTGTGTCGCACTGCTTTGCTTTATCTTGGCCAGGTCGCAGTTGTAAATGAGAACGTGTTCTCAACTGGCCTACCTGGTTAAATAAAAAATATGTTCTCATGTTCTGAGCAAGGAACTTAAATGTTAGCTTTTTTACACGGCACATAGTGCACTTTTACGTTCTTCTCCAACACTGTTGTTGCATTATTTAAACCAAATTGAACATGTTTCATTATTTATTTGAGACTGAATTGATTTTATTTATGTATTATATTAAGTTAAAATAAGTGTTCATTCAGTATTGTTGTAATTGTCATTATTACATATATATATATATATATACATAAATTGGCCGATTAATCGGTATCGGCTTTTTTGGTCCTCCAATAATCGGTATCGGCGTTGAAAAATCATAATCTGTCAACCTCTAGTCATGATATTTACAGGCCCTTGGTCAGTGGGAGGTCAGGGGTGAGGACTCTCTCCATTTCTAGCACTCACTACCTCTGTCTCTCTCCCCCCCCCCTCCAGAGCCTTCTGACCAAGTAACTACCTGTGACCTCTCCAGAGCACAGAGAAGTAACCTACACTCATAATAGTATAACTGATGCACTATGTAAACCTACTTCACTATTGCAGTCTGCCTGTGTGACATAGCATATTATCCCAAGGCCACTGGTTGGATTGGATTTACTGTACCCACGCCAAAGCTCATGCTCTCTCCTCACTGTAAAAGTCTCCCAGACATTTATCAAAGCTAACATGTATCCATCCCCCTATCCCCAGGTGAGTCTGCTGGGCTATGGAACTCTAGAGCAGCACATCAAAAAACCTGCCACCCTGTTGTCAACTATCTGCATAAAGTTCCCTGTGCAAGGATGCAACTATCAAYGRTTTCAAAAGGCCACATCTTGGGAATGACCAAATGCAATAAAGTTTTGTATAAACAAATGTTTATTTTGTTAGATTASAAAACAACTTTTTCATAGCATGTTTGTCAAGTTGGTCTTCACACTCACTTCTACTAACTTCTGTGGTAAACTTAACACAGACATCAGTTCTAAAGTAAATGCAAGTCTCATTTCCAGGCTGAATACATTTGTATTAATGTATATCAGATACATTGCAGGTGTGTCAACTAAATAATATACAGTATATCCCAGAAAAGATTGAAGAATGGGACAAGTAGACAAAGTGAATAGAAGTCAGTGATTGCATCCATAGCAGTTTGTATGAATGTACATAGAATACATGTTAACAGAATGGAGAGAGAGAGAGACTGTTGCTTGTCTCCCATGTAAGGCCCTTGCTTCCAGTACCATTGAAGGCCACAGTTTCCACKGGGATCTAGGATAACCTCCCCCTTGTCAACTTATCCTAAAATCAGTACTCTTTGTGAATATGGGCTCTGGCCTGTCAGCAATGTCATTTCACCTGAAATGCAACAAAGAAGTCACCTTTTCCTAGAGAGATTTACACTGTTATCAAAACGTCACGCCAGGGTAAGCCTACACGAGCCACAGCCCTTGTTTTTTTGTGTTTCTAAAATTCCCYATGGGGAAAATGTATGTAGGAAAACGATTGGAACAATTTCCCTGTTTGCCCGCTAGGTTTTATGGGTATTATGACTCATACTGTGGTGGTGCATTCCTATGCATGTACATTTCATACTTATACATTTCATTGTGCTGTAGGTTGGTGTTATGTATGTGTGGCAGGTGTTCTACAGCATTTTCAGAAAGTATAATTTTGGATCATGAATGTCACTAGGGCAAGTAGTCTAGGCCACCGCTGCTCAAGCTAATGTTGTGTTCCAATTTAGTCACCTGCTTACCGCAATTATTGTCCCCGTTAATCCACCCAGTTAATGAGCTGTTATGTTCTTGAACCGTGCTGTACCCATAGACATTAAAACCAGGGCTGTACCAAGCCTTCCGTCCCGAAGAGGACGCAGTCACTCACCTCCCCAGTCAGTCCCGCTTTGATAGGACAGCGCTGGCTTCCTGCTTTTATGTTTCTGATGCGAGTATGGTCGCCGTGCCAGACCAGTGATATCAATACTACCTCACTGTAACAGTTTTTCGGCACAATTAATGCCTCCTCGATACGAATAGTCATAGCCTACATATGCTATAAATACTTGAAACGTCGGAGTGGACTGCTTGCAATAACCTGAGGTGAGAAWATTTTTTTCAGACGACCTAAACTCATAGTAAGCTACACTACAGTATACTATTACTTAACTCTTAACGATAGCCGACATGGGCTATTGATAATGATACCATTTGTATCGGATTCAACAGCTAGCTACACATGTACATCTCCCTATGAAGTTAGATAAAGGATTTTGTGTGATCGAATTTCGATCAAGGTAAACTCAGCAGGGCGGGTTTACATGTTCAGTTGAAGGTTTCGTCAACACATTACTCATCCCTGCTTTATGTACACAGAACAAATATATAAATGCAYCAATTTCAAAGATTTTACTGAGTTACATTTTATATAAGGAAATCAGTCAACTGAAAAAAATWWATTGGGCACTAATCTATGGATTTCACATGACTGGGAATACAGATATGCATCTCTTGGTCACAGATACCTTAAAAAAAGGGGCGAGGATCAGAAAACCAGTCAGTATCTGGTGTGACCATAATTTGCCTCACGCATTGGGATACATCTCATTCACATAGAGTTGATCAGGCTGTTGATTGTGGCCYGTGGAATGTTGTCCCACTCCTCTTCAATGGCTGTGCGAAGTTGCTGGATATTAGCTGGAACTGGAACATGCTCAATTSGGTGACATGTCTGGTGAGTATGCAGGCCATGGAAGAACTGGGACATTTTCAGCTTCCAGTAATTGTGTACAGATCCTTGTGACATGGTGACGTACATTATCATGCTGAAACATGAGGTGATGGCAGGGGATGAATTCCATGACAATGGGCCTCAGGATCTCGTCACGGTACCTCTGTGCATTCAAATTTGCCATTGATAAAATGCATTTGTGTTTGTTGTTCATAGCTTATGCCTGCCCATACCATAACCCCACCGCAACCATGGGGCACTCTGTAAACAACGTTGACATCAGCAAACTGCTCKCCCACACGACGCCATACATGTGGTCTGCGGTTGTGAGGCCAGTTGGACTTACTGTAAAATTCTCTAAAATTACGTTGGAGGCGGCTTATGGTAGATAAATGAACATTCAGTTCTCTGGCTACAGCTCTGCTGGACATTCCTGCAGTCAGTATGCCAGTTGCACACTCTCTCAACTTAAGAGATCTGTGGCATTGGGTTGTGTGAGAAAACGGCACATTTAAGAGTGGCCTTTTTTGTCCCTAGCACAAAGTGCATGTGTGTAAACATCATGCGCTTTAATCAGCTTCCTTGATATGCCACACCTGTCAGGTGGATGGATTATCTTGGCAAAGGAGAGTGGTTATGGATGATGCCAGAGTTCCACAGTAGGCTGCATTATATTAAGCCTCAAATCCAACTTACTTTACCATTCTACTCTGTAATAGTATAATTACTCACTTAGTAAAATTATACTAAAACCAATAAACAGTTTAGAGTCGTGTCACACTTCTCATCGGTTCTGTATTTCAAGAGGAAGTGCCTCCTAACTGTTTTCTCCCTTGAAAATAAGTCACCCAGAAGTGAAACCCTCCACATGCCACAACTTGTTTAAATAATCAGTTGTGTAGTCTTGGTATTATTTATACATCTTGCCTCACAAGTTTAACTAATTCACCTGACTCTACAGTCCAGTAAAGAAAGTACACCCAAAGTTCAGAGTCTAGACTGAGGATAAATCCCATGCATTCTCATTCAGTTTTTATTTTCATCTTCCTGCACCTTATTAGCCAGGTCACGTGTGTGTGTGTGTGTGTGTGTGTGTGTGTGTGTGTGTGTGTGTGTGTGTGTGTGTGTGTGTGTGTGTGTGTGTGTGTGTGTGTGTGTGTGTGTGTGTGTGTGTGTGTGTGTGTGTGTGTGTGTGTGTGTGTGTGTGTGTGTGTGTGTGGTTTATTCTCAAATCCACTCCAGTGTCTACAGTTTGACTGGGTTCCCACTGCTCTGGGAACATATCTGATGGGGTTTGGGGAGGACCTGTGGTGTCCCCAGGCCAACGCGGCCCTGATGCGGCTACAGGACTCGGAGCTGCGTCTGATGGAGGTGATGAAGAAGTGGATGAGCCAGCGGTCCAAGAGCGACCGGGAGTTCTCTGTTCAGCTGCACCAGATGGCTGCCATGGTTGAGAAACTGGAGGGGCCCCAGCCTGGGGGAGGACCGGACTACATCAGCCAGCTCAGTCAGGTACTCTGGGTCCATTTGATTGACATTTTTTCTTGTTGACCGCACCTCTTTTGATTTGAAWGAAACTTTCTATACATATTTGCCCATCAAAGTAGTGGTCAGAAAGTAACTTTTTGGACCTGAATGCCAAAACATTTAGAAGATAGAAGTGCTCAATGTTGACCCATTTTGCATACCCCACAATGAGACATCCATGTCTTCGTCACTGGAAAGAATAAACGGTTGGGTTTGATATAATTTAAAAGKTTACAAACAGGGTTGTCGTTATTTTATTATTTCTTGAAAGAAAGAAAAATGTAATATCATTTTTTTTTTACCTTTAATATCAATTATTTATCACGTGAACTCAGATTTATTTTACAGTTTTCACATATGTTGTAGCTTAGTCCCTATTTTACATCATCTGATGTGTTTGTGTTGTGCCTGCCATCAGTTGATACACAGCATGCTCTTGAGTACAGGGTGGGGGACAGTTTTTGAAATTATACTGTCAATCTTCCATAGGAAACCTATTGAATTTTTTATTTATTTTATTTATTTAACTAGGCAAGTCAGTTAAGAACAAATTCTTATTTACAATGATGGCCAAACCCGGACGACGCTGGGCCAATTGTACGCCGCCCTGTGGGACTCCCAATCACAGCCGAATGTGATGCAGCCTGGATTCGAACCAGGGACTGCAGTGACGCCTCTAGCCATTCCTATTTAAGTTGACATTCGATGGTGGGTGGGTCAGTTGCCATCTTTGTGGTAGTAATTGGATGTAAAAATGTATATTACATTTCAATGATGTACCAGCTAAATTGCAGTGGTCTGGGATATATCCATATATTTTCATGATCGATATGACACCCACCCTGTATTCAAAAGTATACTGCGTCTCAACCGATGGAGGGAACAATATAAACATCTCAGATTWTGTAAAATAGGGTCTAAGCTACAACATAAGGCGGGAAAAAAAACGTAGTTTACTCATTTGTAGGTAATTGACGTTAAAGGATAAAAAATGACATTCRTTTTTGTTTGACAACCCTGTTTAAGTTTTTAAATTATGTCAAAKTCAACCATTTATATTTTCCAGTGATTAAGACATGTACAGTATGTCTCATGGTTGGGTGGGGTAGGCAAAATGGGTCAACTTTGAGCACCGCTAACTCCTAAATGTTTTTGCATTCCGGTCCATTAAGTCCCTTTCTGACCACTTACTTTAACCATGGGCAAATATGAATGGGAAGTTTCATTCAAATCAAAAGGGGTGCGGTCAAAAAGTGATTGAAATCAAATGGAATGACCCCTACACTATATCAGTGGGTTTTAGCAAGCACACTGGTTTAGACATTAGACCACATCCACCCCCAGCTGCAATGTGGACTTGACCTTTCAAACATTATTGATGATTGAGCATTACGTTTGATCAGTAGATGGCAATACGCAGAGTATTCTCTTGATTCATTCTGTCTCTCCCTGTCTCTTTTTCTCTCTCTGCACTCCTTCCTCTTTCAGTCGTGGGGTGTGTTGGTGGCTCAGACGGAGAGTTTGAGTCGTGTGATGCGGCGGCAGTCTGAGGACCTGCAGGTTGGGCCTCTCAGCAAACTGACCCTGCTGATCAGAGACAAGCAGCAGCTCAGGAAGACCTACGCAGAGCAGTGGAGCCAGCTCAGCCAGGAGCTCAGCAGGGTCAGACACACACACNCCCTGCTGATCAGAGACAAGCAGCAGCTCAGGAAGACCTACGCAGAGCAGTGGAGCCAGCTCAGCCAGGAGCTCAGCAGGGTCAGACACACACACGCACACACACACAGACGACTGCACGCACACACACACGACTGCACACGCACACACAAACAGATGAACATATCACTCTGTAAAACTCAATTTGCCCTGATAAATATTACCAGGCACTTTGTAGTCTTCCACTAAACACCTTGTCAGTTTGCTTTCAAAATGGGAAGTAGTTTCCACTTTCACATGCTGGCTTTCAGCTATATGCTTGTGTTGAGAAATATGCAGTAGCCTACAGTGTTGAAAYAAATCACACATTTGTGGTGCTATTTCTGAGTCTTGTTTGTAGCTCATACTGTATCTGGTTTGTTTGTTATGAGTTCTGATAGTTTCTTTGGTTACCACTCTATTTTAGAGACAGTATACATCTCTTTGTAGAGCCTTTTGCCACTGATCATGTCAGTGGCAAAAAACACTTCAGCGAGTAGGCCTTTTAAAAACACTTCAGCAAGCAGGCCTTTCTAATCGACCTGGCCCGGGTATCCTGGAAGGATATTGACCTCACCCCGTCAGTAGAGGATGCCTGGTTGCTCTTCGAAAGTGCTTTCCTCTCCATCTTAAATAAGCATGTCCCATTCAAAAATGGTAGAAATAAGAACAGATATAGCCCTTGGTTCACCCCAGACTTGACTGCCCTTGACCAGCACAAAAACATACTGTGGCGTTCTGCATTAGCATTGAATAGCTCCCGCGATATGAAACTCTTCAGGGAAGTCAGGAACCAATATACTCAGTCAGTTAGGAAAGCTAAGGCTAGCTTTTTCAAACAGAAATTTGCTTCCTGTAGCACTAATTCCCAAAAGTTTTGGGACACTGTAAAGTCCATGGAGAATAAGAGCACTTCCTCCCAGCTGCCCACTGCACTGAGGCAAGGAAATACTGTCACCTCCGATAAATCTGCGATAATCGATAATTTCAAAAAGCATTTTTCTACGGCTGGCCATGCTTTCCACCTGGCTATCCCGACCAACAGCTCTGCAACCCCTGCAGCAACTTTCCCAAGCCCCCCCCCGGCTTCTCCTTCACCCAAATCCAGACAGCTGATGTTCTGAAAGAGCTGCAAAATCTGGATCTTTACCAATCAGCTGGCCTAGACAATCTGGTCCCTCTTTTCTAAAATTATCCGCCGAACTTGTTGCAACCCCTATTACTAACCTGTTCAACCTCTCTTTCGTATCGTCTGAGATCCCCAAGATGGAAAGCTGCCGCGGTCATCCCCCTCTTCAAAGGGGGAGACACTCTAGACCCAAACTGTTACAGACCTATATCCATCCTGCCCTGCCTTTCTAAAATCTCCGAAAGCCATGTTACAAAACAGATCACCGACCATTTTGAATCCCCCTGTACCTTCTCCACTATGCAATCTGGTTTCCGAGCTGGTCATGGTTGCACCTCAGCCACGCTCAAGATCCTAAACGATATCATACCACCATCAATAAAAGACAGTACTGTGCAGCCGTCTTCATCGACCTGGCCAAGGCTTTCGACTTTGTCAATCATCGCATTCTTATCGGCAGACTCAATAGCCTTGGTTTCGCAATGATTGCTTCGCCTGGTTCACCAACTACTTCTCAGATAGAGTTCAGTGTGTCAAATCGGAGGGCCTGTTGTCCGGACCTCTGGCAGTCTCTATGGGGGTGCCACAGGGTTCAATTCTCGGTCCGACTCTTTTCTCTTTATATATCAATGATGTCGCTCTTGATGCTGGTGATTCTCTGATCCACCTCTACGCAGACGACACCATTCTGTATACTTGTCCCTTCTTTGACACTGTGTTAACAAACCTCCAAATTAGCATCAATGCTGACAACACTCCTTCCGTGGCCTCCAACTGCTTTTAAATGCTAGTCAAACTAAATTCATGCTCTTCAACCGATTGTTGCCCGAAACCCGCCCACCCGACTAGCATCACTACTCTGGACGGTTCTGACTAGAATATGTGGATAACTACAAATACCTAGGTGTCTGGT
>NC_036855.1:61253697-61256858 GCF_002910315.2 Salvelinus sp. IW2-2015
TGTTGTTGCAACCCCTATTACTAACCTGTTCAACCTCTCTTTCGTATCGTCTGAGATCCCCAAAGATTGGAAAGCTGCGCGGTCATCCCCCTCTTACAAGGGGGAGACACTCTAGACCCAAACTGTTACAGACCTATATCCATCCTGCCCTGCCTTTCTAAAATCTCCGAAAGCCATGTTAACAAACAGATCACCGACCATTTTGAATCCCCCTGTACCTTCTCCACTATGCAATCTGGTTTCCGAGCTGGTCATGGGTGCACCTCAGCCACGCTCAAGATCCTAAACGATATCATAACCACCATCAATAAAAGACAGTACTGTGCAGCCGTCTTCATCGACCTGGCCAAGGCTTTCGACTTTGTCAATCATCGCATTCTTATCGGCAGACTCAATAGCCTTGGTTTCGCAAATGATTGCTTCGCCTGGTTCACCAACTACTTCTCAGATAGAGTTCAGTGTGTCAAATCGGAGGCCTGTTGTCCGGACCTCTGGCATGCTCTATGGGGGTGCCACAGGGTTCAATTCTCGGTCCGACTCTTTTCTCTTTATATATCAATGATGTCGCTCTTGATGCTGGTGATTCTCTGATCCACCTCTACGCAGACGACACCATTCTGTATACTTCTGTCCCTTCTTTGGACACTGTGTTAACAAACCTCCAAATTAGCATCAATGCTGACAACACTCCTTCCGTGGCCTCCAACTGCTTTTAAATGCTAGTCAAACTAAATTCATGCTCTTCAACCGATTGTTGCCCGAAACCCGCCCACCCGACTAGCATCACTACTCTGGACGGTTTGACTAGAATATGTGGATAACTACAAATACCTAGGTGTCTGGTTTAGACTGTAAACTCTCCTTCCGACTACATTATTATCCTCCAATCAAAATGAAATCTAGAATTGGCTTCTATTTCGCACAAAGCCTCCTTTTTATTCTCATGCTAACCAAAACATACCCTCGTGAAAACTGACTATTCCCCGATTCTTGACTTCAGCGATGTCAATTTACAAAATTAGCCCTCCAACCTCTTAACTAGCAAACTGGATGTTAGTCCGTCACAGTGTCAATCCCGTTTTGTCACCTAAAAGGCCCCATATGCTACCTCCACCATGCGACCTGTTGATGCCTCTCGTGCGTGGCCCGCAATTACATATTCATTGGCTCGTTTTGTTGCTGTGGTTTTGTTTCGCACCGGTTTTGTGTTGGATTTGTTGCTGGTGTTTTTGTTTTTTCCGCGGCAACCCAGGGCTCCAGGTCATCTATTAAGTCTTTGCTAAGGGTAAAGGGCCCCCCCCCCGCCCTTTTACGTCCTCCCAGCCTTCACTTTTTGGGTTTTTTCACCATAAGCACACCCCCCGTACTAACGCTCCAGCAGGTATATTTCCAAGCTTGTCACCCCAAATCCAACGGACTTCCTTTGGCCGCCAATTTCCTTCCAGTTCTCTGCTGGCGCTGCCAATGACTGGAACCAATTGCAAAAATCACTGAAGCTGGAGTCTTATATCTCCCTCTCTTTCTTTAAGCATCAGCAATCAGAGCAGCTTACCGATCACTATACCTGTACACAGCCAATCTGTAAATAGCACACCCAACTACCTCATCCCCATACTGTTATTTATCCTCTTGCTCTTTTGCACCCCAGTATTTCTACTTGCACATCAGCATCTGCACATCTGTCACTCCAGTGTTAATGCTAAATTGTAATTATTTCACCTCTATGGCCTATTTATTGCCTTACCTCCCTACTCTTCTACATTTGTACACACTGTACATATATTTTTCTATTGTGTTATTGACTGTAGGTTTGTTTGTGTAACTCTGTGTTGTTGTTTTTGTCGCACTGCTTTGCTTTATCAAGCCCAGGTCGCAGTTGTAAATGAGAACTTGTTCTCGACTGGCCTACCTGGTTAAACAAAGGTGAAATAAAAAAAGGCAATGTACAAATAATAATTATCAAAAATCCTGTTTCACAAAGGGCTATTACTGTAAGACTATTAATATGACTATTGTTAAGGCTTATTGCGCCTACATACCTTTCGTAGGAATACTGTTATCACCTGAAACAAACAGTCAAAACAGACGGTCACCTTGTACTAATCTCTGTAATATGATGTGCTTCATTTGAAGATCGAGGTTGCAAAGAAAGCTGTTTTAAACTTTGGCCTTGAAATAGTTAAAAGAACCACAAATGMGTGAATATAATGCATTCCCTTTTCACCAGTGTGGATATGCAGCAGGCGCTCCTCATTGAGATGCAGAGCTGCACAGTTATTGCAACTTCATTAACAGACAGCACCAAGTTGAAATGAAAGCCAATGGGCTGTAACTGAGTTTGGCCATTGTTGTCTAATTGAGAATTGCTCTTGCATAGCAAATGCATTTTGATGAGCAAAATCCATCGGGGACTTTAATATGACAATAGTTTTTGCCCTTTCCATGGTTTCTATCATTACCCTATTACGGCGAGCAAATGATGTGTTAATCTTTAATGAATTGTTAGGTTTATGGGTTGCAGTTTGTACATTGCCTGGGTCAGGTTTTGCCTTAGTACTCTGTACAGTGCACTACAAACAAGTCACAGGCACCATGCAGACATCCTCTGCACTTTGGTAGTGCAATGTATAATTAACCTTTTGGGAACTTTTGTGAAACACCACAGCACAGTTGAAAKATATATGGCAAATATAAATCAAAACTGGATGGTGTTCAGAGATAGATGGGAGGGGTTGAGTGGTTGAAGGATGGGATTAAAAACAAACAAAAGATTACTATTGTAAAATATGCTGTGTCTGTAAATCAATCAATCAATCAAATGTATTTATTAAACCCTTTTTACATCAGCCTATGTCACAAAGTGTTATACAGAAACCCAGCCTAAAATCCTAAAAAGCAAGCAATGCAGATGTAGAAGCATGGTGTCTAGGAAAAACTCCTTAGAAAGTCAGTTGGCTTTTCATAGTCTATCATTCAGAGTTAGACAGCAGGTGCGGGCGAGTGTGGGGGGGTTGGGAGAATACTTACATTCACACAGGACACCGGATAAGACAGGAGAAATACTCCAGATATAACAGACTGACCCTAGCCACCCAACACATAAACTATTGCAACATAATTACTGGAGGCTGAGACAGGAGGGGTAGTATGTATAAGCCTAA
>NC_036855.1:61263745-61271020 GCF_002910315.2 Salvelinus sp. IW2-2015
TGGTACACCTGGGCTGCTTCTGACTGACCAAGCACATGGACTCATTAGGGGGTTCAGCACCACTACAGCCAGGCCCAACCTGCCCTGCTCATGGCACTACAGAGCCTACAGCAGGAGATGGTACTCGTACTGTAAGTGTGTGTGTGTGGGTGAGTGAGCGGAAAGCACAACTCTGTCAGTGAATTCCCAGTCAGTGATGATCATATTGTGTGTGTACAGCGCGGTAGGGAAGTACTGTGACTCTATGGTCATCCCGTCATTACACTGCATGGTTTTTTATCTCACCTAATATCCTTCCCTTTTGATGATAAGATTTCAAGCACTCTCATGGGAAGTTTGATATAATAGTTTTGGGCTGTTGTCCAAACACAAATAATGTAATCAATACTGGCCATGGAGACCCACAGGGTGTGCAGGCTTTTGTTGCAGCCCTGTACTATACATACAGTGCCTTCGGAAAGTATTCAGACCCCTTGACTTTTTCCACATTTTGTTACGTTACAGCCTTATTCTAAAATTGTTTAAATAAAACAATTTCCTCAGCAATCTACATACAATACCCCATAATGACAAAGCGAAAACAGMTTTTTATACATTTTTGCACATTAAAAACAAAAAACTGAAATACCTTATTTAGATAAATATTCAGACCCTTTGCTATGAGACTCGAATTTGAGKTCYGGTGCATCCTGTTTCCATTGATCATCCTTGAGATGTTTCTACAACTTGATTGGAGTCCACCTGTGGTAAATTCAATAGATTGGACATGATTTGGAAAGGCACACACCTGTCTATATAAGGTCCCACAATCGCCGATGCCGATTATTGGAGGATCAAAAAAAGCCAATATCGATTAATCGGCCGATAAAAAATAAAAAAATAAAATAAAAAAAATTGTTTTACAGTTTTTTATATACATGTATTTGTAATAATGACAATTACAACAATACTGAATGAACAATGAACAGTTTTATTTTAACTTAATATAATACATCAATAAAATCTATTTAGTCTCAAATAAATTATGAAACATGTTCAATTTAAATAATGCAAAAACAAAGTGTTGGAGAAGAAAGTAAAAGTGCAATATGTGCCATGTAAGAAAGCTAACGTTTAAGTTCCTTGCTCAGAACATGAGAACATATGAAGGCTGGTGGTTCCTTTTAACATGAGTCTTCAATATTCCCAGGTAAGAAGTTTTAGGTTGTAGTTATTATAGGACTATTTCTCTCTATACCATTTGTATTTCATATACCTTTGACTATTCAATGTTCTAATAGGTACTTTAGTATTGCCAGCCTAATCTTGGGAGTTGATAGGCTTGAAGCCATAAACAGCGCAATGCTTGAAGCATTGCGAAGAGCTGCTGGCAAACGCAGGAAAGTGCTGTTTGAATGAATGCTTACAAGTCTGCTGCTGCCTGCCACCGCTCAGTCAGACTGCTCTATGAAATCATAGACTTAATTATAATATAATAACACACGGAAATACGAGCCTTAGGTCATTAATATGGTGAAATCCGTAAACTATCATTTCGAAAACAAAACGTTTATTCTTTCAGTGAAATACGGAACCGTTCCGTATTTTATCTAACGGGTGGCATCCATAAGCCTAAATATTGCTGTTACATTGCATAACCTTCAATGTTATGTCATAATTATGTACAATTCTGGCAAATTAGTTCGCAACGAGCCAGGCGGCCCAAACTGTTGCATATACCCTGACTCTACGTGCAATGAACGCAAGAGAAGTGACACAATGTCCCTAGATAATATTGCCTGCTAACATGAATTTCTTTTAACTAAATATGCAGGTTTAAAAAAATATATACTTCTGTGTATTGATTTTAAGAAAGGCATTGATGTTTATGGTTAGGTACATACGTGCAACGATTGTGTTTTTTCGCAAATGCACTCTTGTTAAATCATCCCCCGTTTGGCGAAGTTGGCTGTCTTTGTTTGGAAGAAATATTCTTCACACAGTTCGCAACGAGCCATGCGGCCCAAGCTGCTGCATATACTGCCCAAGCTGCTGCATATACCATGACTCTGTTGCACAGAACGCAAGAGAAGTGACACAATTTCCCTAGTTAAAATAAATTCATGTTAGCAGGCAATATTTACTAAATATGCAGGTTTAAAAATATATACTTGTGTATTGATTTTAAGAAAGGCGTTGATGTTTATGGTTAGGTACACATTGGTGCAATGACAGTGCTTTTTTCGCYAATGCGCTTGTTAAATCACCCATTTGGCGAAGTAGGCTGTGATTCAATGATAAATTAACAGCCACCGCATCGATTATATGCAACGCAGGACAAGCTAGATAAACTAGTAATATCATCAACCATGTGTAGTTAACTAGTGATTATGTTAGGATTGATAGTTTTTTTTATAAGATAAGTTTAATGCTAGCTAGCACCTTACCGTGGCTCCTTAATGCACTCGCATAACAGAGATCTCCTCGTGGAGTGCAATGTGATCGGCCATAATCGGTGTTCAAAAATGCCGATTAACGATTTGTTATGAAAACTTGAAATCGGCACTAATTAATCGGCCATTCCGATTAATCGGTCGACCTCTAGTATGTTTGGCAGCATGAGTGAAGGAGGCTTTGTTGCAAAATAGGAAGCCGATTCTAGATTTAATTTTGGATTGGAGATTAATTCATGTGAGTCTGGAATGGGAGTTTACAGTCTAACCAGACACCTAGGTATTTGTAGTTGTCCACATATTCTAAGTCAGAACCATCCAGAGTTAGTGATGCTAGTCGGGCGGGCGGGTGCGAGCAGCAATCGGTTGAAGAGCATGCATGTCCTTGAGTGGCCCAGCCAGAGCCCGGACTTGAACTCAATCGAACATCTCTGGAGAGACCTGAAAATAGCTGTGCAGCAACCCTCCCCATTCAGCCTGCCAGAGCTTGAGAGGATCTGCTGAAAAGAATGGGAGAAACTACCCAAATACAGGTGTGCCAAGCTTGTAGCGTCATACTCAAGAAGAATCGAGGCTGTAATCGCTGCCAAAGGTGCTTCAACAAAGTAGTGAGTAAAGGGTCTGAATACTTATGGAAATGTGGTAATTCCGTTGTTTTAGTTTTTTTAATGAATTAGCAAAAATTTCTAAACAGTTTTTGCTTTGTCATTATGGGGTATTGTGTGTAGATTAATGAGGGGGGGGAAACAATTTAATTTTAGAATAAGGCTATAACCTAACAAAATGTGGAAAAAGTTAAGGGGTCTGAATACTTTCCGAAGTCACTGTACCTATTTAATAACTGATCATCAAGCCTTTGATTAGATGAAGCAGGTGCATTAGTGCTGGGCTAGAAAAAAGCCTGCACACCCAGTGGGTCCCCAGACCAGGATTGAATAATACAGCCCTGACCTCTGACTTTTGCCCTGTAACCCAGGAAGGAGATCCTGCAGGAGTACTATGACATATCCAGTATGCTCCAACAGGAGGTCGTATCTGTCCACGAGGAGATGTCTGCTGCTTTGATGGCCATAGAGCCACACAGAGAGTATGAGAGCTTCATCCAACAGAACAGGTATTCAGCAGCAAGTCACTCTGGATAAGAGAACKTGCTAAATTACTAAAATGTAAATATTCTGATCTTAGTGCAGTCAAGAGGCTGAAAAGTTTCACCATGTGTGTTCAGGTCTGTAGGGGAGGTTCCGGTGTGTGTAGAGTTTGACTCTGGTCTTCTGGAGAACACAGATCGACTAAAGACTGGAGAGCTGGAACTAAATGAGCTTACAGTGGAGGGGATCCAGCACAGGTTAGTTTATACGCACACACAGACACAGCGCAATCAAAATGTATTCAGACCCCTTGACTTTTCCCCAATTTTTTTTTTTTAGATACAGCCTTATTCTGAAATTTATTAAATGTATTTTTTCCTCATCAATCCACATACAATACCCAATAATGACACAGCGAAAACAGGTTTTTATAATTTTTTTCACATTTATAAAACAAAAAACAGATACCTTATTTAATTAAGTAATCAGACCCTTTGCAATGAGACTTGAAATTGAAATCAGGTGCATCCTGTTTCCATTGATCATCCTTGAGACGTTTCTACAACTTGATTGGATTCCACCTGTGGTAAATTCAATTGATTGGACATGATTTGGAAAGGCACACGCCTGTCTATATAAGGTCCCACAGTTGACAGTGCATGTCAAAGAAAAACCAAGCCATGAGGTCGAAATAATTGTCCGTAGAGCTCTGAGACAGGATTGTGTCGATGCACAGATCTGGGGAAGGGTACCAAAACATTTCTGCAGCATTGAAGGTCCCCAAGAACAGTTGCCTCCATCATTCTTAAACGGAAYAAGTTCGGAACCGCCAAGACTTCCTAGAACTGGCCGCCTGGTCAAACMMAGCAAATGGGGGAGAAGGGCCTTGGTCAGGGAGTTGACCAAGAACCCGATAGTCACTCTAACAGAGCTCTAGAGTTCCTCTGTGGAGATTTGAAGAACCTTCCAGAAGGACAACCATCTCTGCAGCACTCCGGCAATTAGGCCTTTATGGCAGAGTGGCCAGCCGGAAGCCACTCTTCAGTAAAAGGCACATGACAGCCCATTTGGAGTTTGCCAAAAGGCACCTAAAGACTCTCAGATCATGAGAAACAAGATTCTCTGGTCTGATGAAACCAAGATTGAACACTTTGGCCTGAATGCTAAGCGTCACGTCTGGACTAAATCTGGCACCATCCCTACGGTGAAGCATGGTGGTGGCAGCATCAAGCTGTGGGGATGTTTTTCAGCGACAGGGACACTAGTTAGGATTAGAGGTCGTCCGATGGCCMATTAATTAGGCATGGCCAATTTTAATTAGGGCCGATTTCAAGTTTTCATAACAATCGGTAATCAGCATTTTTGGATGCCGATTATCGGCGATTACATTGCATTCCATGAGGAAACTGCATGGCAGGCTGACCACCTGTTACGTGAGTGCAGCAAGGAGCCAAGGTAAGTTGCTAGCTAGAATTAAACTTATCTTTTAAAAAAACAATCAATCTAAACATAATCACTAGTTAACTACACATGGTTGATGATATTAGTAGGTTAACTAGCTTGTCCTGCGTTGCATATAATCAATGCGGTGCCTGTTAATTTATTATCGAATCACAGCCTACTTCGCCAAACGGGTGATTTTAACAAAAGCACAATCGTTGCACGAATGTACCTAACAATAAACATCAATGCCTTTCTTAAAATCAATACACAGAAGTATATATTTTTTAAACCTGCATATTTAGTTAAAAGAAATTCATGTTAACAGGCCATTTTAACTAGGGAAATTGTGTCACTTCTCTTGCGTTCATTGCACACAGAGTCAGGGTATATGCAACAGTTTGGGCTGCCTGGCTCGTTGCGAACTAATTTGCCAGAATTGTACATAATTATGACATAACATTGAAGGTTGTGCAATGTAACAGCAATATTTAGACTTAGGGTTGCCACCCATTCGATAAAATACAGAACGGTTCCGTATTTCACTGAAAGAATAAACGTTTTGTTTTCGAAATTATAGTTTACTGATTTGACCATATTAATGACCTAAAGCTCGTATTTCTGTCTTAATTATATTATAATTAAGTCTATGATTTGATATTTGATAGAGCAGTCTGACTAAGAGGTGGTAGGCAGCAGCAGGCTCATAAGGATTCATTCAAACTTTACTCCATTTGCCAGAGGCTCTAAGCAATGCTTGATCACAGCGCTGCTTATGACTTCAAGCCTATCAACTCCTGAAATTAGGCTGGCAATACTTAAGTGCCTATTAGAACATCCAATAGTCAAAGGTATATGAAATACAAATGGTATAGAGAGAAATAGTCGACGCGTCATAATTCCTATATTAGCTACAACCTAAAACTTCTTAACTGGGAATATTGAAGAACTGGGAATATTGAACCACCAGCTTTCATATGTTCTGAGCAAGGAACTTAAACGTTAGCTTTTTTAAATGGCACATATTGCACTTTTACTTTCTTCTCCAACACTATGTTTTGCAATATTTAAACCAAATTGAGCATGTTTCATTATTTATTTGAGACTAAATAGATTTTATTGATGTATTATATTAAGTTAAATTCCTCCAGCATCTTCACAAGGTCCTTTGCTGTTGTTTCTGGATTGATTTGTACTTTTCGCACCAAAGTACGTTCATCTCTAGGAGACAGAACGCGTCTCCTTCCTGAGCGGTATGACGGCTGCGTGGTCCCACGGTGTTTATACTTGCGTACTATGTTTTTGTACAGATGAATGTGGTACCTTCAGGCGTTTGGAAATTGCTCCCAAGGATGAACAAGTCTTGGCTGATTTCTTTTGATTTTCCATGATGTCAAGCAAAGAGGCACTGAGTTGGAAGGTAGGCTTGAAATACATCCACGGTCACACTCCAATTGACTCAAATGATGTCAATTAGCCTATCAGAATGTTGCAGGCGCAGAACGTTCTCCACGGCGTCTCCAGACTGTCACGTGCTCAGTGTGAACCTGCTTTCATCTGTGAAGAGCACGGGCGCAGTGGCGAATTTGCAATCTTGGTGTTCTCTGGCAAATGCCAAACGTCCTGCACGGTGTTGGGCTGTAGCACAACCCCACCTGTGGACGTTGGGCCTCATACCACCCTCATGGAGTCTGTTTCTGACCGTTGGAGCAGACACATGCACATTTGTGGCCTGCTGGAGGTCATTTTGCAGGGCTCTGGCAGTTTTCCACCTGCTCCTCCTTGCACAAAGGCGGAGGTAGCGTCCTGCTGCTGGGTTGTTGCCTCCTACGGCCTCCTCCACGTCTCCTGATGTACTGGCCTGTCTCCTGGTAGCGCCTCCATGCTCTGGACACTACGCTGACAGACACAGCAAACCTTCTTGCCACAGCTCGCATTGATGTGCCATCCTGGTGAGCTGCACTACCTGAGCCATTGTGTGGGTTGTAGACTCCGTCTCATGCTACACTAGAGTGAATGCACCGCCAGCATTCAAAAGTGACCAAAACATCAGCCAGGAAGCATAGGAACTGAGAAGTGGTCTGTGGTCACACCTGCAAGACCACTCCTTTATTGGGGGTGTCTTGCTAATTGCCTATAATTTCACATTTTGTCTATTCCATTTGCCACAACAGCATGTGAAATGTATTGTCAATCAGTGTTGTTCCTAAGTGGACAGTTTGATTTCACAGAAGTGTGATTGACTTGGAGTTACATTGTGTTGTTTAAGTGTTCCCTTTATTTTTTTGAGCAGTGTATATATATTATATATTATT
>NC_036855.1:61273838-61288443 GCF_002910315.2 Salvelinus sp. IW2-2015
ATAAGTGTTCATCCAGTATTGTTGTAATTGTCATTATTACAAATATATATATGTGTGTGTGTATTCTGTGTGTTATATATATACAGTGGGGAGAACAAGTATTTGATACACTGCCGATTTTGAAGTTTTCCTACTTATCAAAGCATGTAGAGGTCTGTAATTTTATCATAGGTACACTTCCAACTGTGAGAGACGGAATCTAAAACAAAAAATCCAGAAAATCACATTGTATGATTTTTAAGTAATTAATTTGCATTTTATTGCGTGACATAAGTATTTGATACATCAGAAAAGCAGAACTTAATATTTGGTACAGAAACCTTTGTTTGCAATTTAACAAAGATATACGTTTCCTGTAGTTAATTGACCAGGTTTGCACACACTGCAGCAGGGATTTGGCCCACTCCTCCATACATACCTTCTCCAGATCCTTCAGGTTTCGGGGCTGTCGCTGGGCAATACGGACTTCAGCTCCCTCCGAAAGTTTTCTATTGGGTTCAGTCTGGAGACTGGCTAGGCCACTCCAGGACCTTGAGATGCTTCTTACGGAGCCACTCCTTAGTTCCCTGGTGTGTGTTCGGGTCGTTGTCATGCTGGAAGATCCAGCCACGACACCATCTCAATGCTCTTACTAGAGGAAGGTTTTTTGCCAAGATTCGGATACATGGCCCCATTCCATCTTCCCTCAATTACGGTGCAGTCGTCCTGTCCTTTGCAGAAAAGCATCCCCAAAGAATTATGTTTCCACCTCCATGCTTCACGGTTGGGAGGGGTTCTTGGGGTTGTGTACTCACTTATTCTTCCTCAAACACGGCGATGGATTTAGACACAAAAAGCTATATTTGTCTCATCAGACCACATACCTTCTCCATTCCTCCTCTGGATCATCCAGATGTTCATTGGCAAACTTCAGACGGCCTGGACATGCGCTGGCTTGAGCAGGGGACTTGCGTCGCTCTGCAGGATTTCAATCCATGACAGCGCTAGTGTGTTACTAATGGTTTTTTTTGAGACTGTGGTCCCAGCTCTCTTCATGTCATTGACCAGTCTCCCGTGTTAGTTTCTTGGGCTGATCCCGTCACTCCTTATGATCATTGATGCCCCACGAGGTGAGATCTTGCATGGAGCCCAGACCGAGGGTGATTGACGTATCTTGAACAGCTCTCCATTTTCAATAATTGCGCCAACAGTGTTGCTTCTCACCAAGCTGCTTGCCTATTGTCTGTAGCCCATCCCAGCCTGTGCAGGTCTACAATTTATCCCGATGGTCCTTAACAGCTCTCTGGTCTTGGCCATTGGGAGAGATTGGAGTCTGTTTGATTGAGTGTGTGTTACAGGTGTCTTTATTACAGGTAAACAGTTCAAACAGGCGTTAATACAGGTAATGAGTGGAGAACAGGAGGCTTCTAAAAGAAAAAGCTAACAGGTCTTGAGAGGACGGATCTTACTGGTTGGTAGGTGATCAAATACTTATGTCAACGCAATAAAAATGCAGAATTAATTACTTAAAAATCATACAATGTGATTTTCTGGATTTGTTTAGATTTCCCGTCTCTCACAGTTGAAGTGTACCTATGATAAAAATTACAGACCTCTACAGCTTTGTAAAGTAGGAAAACCTTCAAAAATCGGCAGTGTATTCAAATACTTGTTCTCCCCACTGTATATATATATATATAAAGTATGTATAATTGGCCGATTTTAATCGGTATCGGCTTTTTTGGTCCTCCAGTAATCGGTATCGTCGTTGAAAAATCATAATCGGTCGACCTCCTAGTAGGATGGAGGGAGCAAAGTACAGAGAGATCCTTGATGAAAACCTGCTCCAGAGTGCTCAGGACCTCTGACTGAGCGAAGGTTCACCTTCCAACAGGACAACTACCCTAAGCACCAGCCAAGACAACGCAGGAGTGGCTTCGGGACCAGTCTCTCTGAATGTCTTTGAGTGGCCCAGCCAGAGCCCGGACTTGAACCTGATCGAACATCTGTGGAGAGACCTGAAAAAAGCTGTGCAGCGACGCCTCCCATCCAACCTGACGAGCTTGAGAGGATCTGCAGAGAAGAATGGGAGAAACTCCCCAAATACAGGTGTGCCAAGCTTGTAGCGTCACACCCAAAAAGACTCGGCTGTCATTGCTGCCAAATGTACTTCAACAGAGTAGGGATTAAGGTCTGAATACTTATTAATGTGATATTTCCGTTATTATTATTTTTTTAAATAAATAGCAAAAATGTATAAACTTTTTTGCTTGTCATTAGGGTATTTGTGTCTGCATGAGGATTCAATTATCCGTTCTTGAAGTGCTGTATGAACAAGCCAAAAATAAGAAGCAATTTTCAGAGAGAACTTAGATGTCATTCTCGTATAGCTCACTCGACATGCGTAATAGTTGCTTGGCTGCTTGTGCGTATGACTTGTAATAAGCAAGATAAGATAATAAAGTACACCCTGTCTTCGGAATAGGTGGAGTCCCTATCTGACTGTGCCCAGACCAGTCAGTATCTAGGTCTTTTTGTCTGGCACTCTGTTCGAGTGACAGACCACAGGTTTGAGTCATTATCTCAGCGAAATATCTTACTCGATTTGTTAGTCCTCTTGCTCCCCTCCCCGTATTTTGCGCAGTTGCCAACTAACTCGTTAGTGCGGTGCTTTTTATGAGGTGGTTTGGAGCAGTGGGCTTCTTCCTCGTGAGCTGAGCGGCCTTTCGGTCGATTATGATTTTTCAACCGACCTATGTAACTGCACCGATTATGTATAGGATCGTTTTGTACATGTCGACGCCGAAAAAATAAAGGATCCCTTTTGTACCTGTTTCGTCCCAGCATCTTCCAAGGTCCTTTGCTGTGTTCTGGAGTTGATTTGTACTTTTCGCACCAAAGTACGTTCATCTCTAGGAACAGAACGCGTCTCCTTCCTGAACGGTATGACGGCTGCGTGGTCCCACCGGTGTTTATACTTGCGTACTATTGTTTTGTGATCGTGAACAGAGTGAATTTGCTAGGTCCTCTCTCAGGCGTTTGGAAATTCCTATATATATATATATATATATACTACTGTTCAAAAGTTTGGTGTCACTTAGAAATGCCTTTGTTTTTGAAAGACAAGCACATTTTTTTCCATTAAAATAACATCAAATTGATCAGAAATACAGTGTAGACATTGTTAATGTTGTAAGTAACTATTGTAGCTGGAAACTGCAGATTTTTATGGAATATCTACATAGGCGTACAGAGACCCATTATCAGCAACCATCACTCCTGTGTTAGCTAATCCAAGTTTATAATTTTAAAAGGCACACACACACACAATCTCAACACCAACAACACGTTTCACCCCTTCGTCCCCCTTCTCTCCCCATGTCTCTACCCCTCTACCAGGTTGACTGCAGTGGAAGAGGAACTGCTGTCTCTGGCTGGTAATGTGGTTTCCCAACAGGCCTCAGTCAACCAGCTGGAGTTGGAGCTGGAGGCAGAGGAAGAGGGCATCAAACGGGGTCAGAGGTGAGGCGATATCCACATGTACAGGAAGGTCCAACTTTACATGGGCAAGCGTACTTGGTAATCACTTAGGCAGATATAGTGTAATTAGATAGTACTTACAGCTGTTATACCTGATAATATGGTGATTTATCCTGGGTAAACAGAATAGAATTCCATTTTTATGGTTTGAACCAGGATAAAGTTGGCTCTGGCAGTACCAAACCACCGTCTTCACCAACACTGACTGTAAAAAAAAAGATCTGCGTCATATTTTTGCAGTGTGTTGGTGTATCCTCTCAACGGTGGTGTTCCATCTGKAGGCAGTCTCCTATCAGAGTAGTTTAGGCTGCTCTCCTCTCCTCTCTGCTATGGCTGGCTAAGCTGGCTGCTCTCTGGGGGACAGACTCACTATGCCTTATGAATATAACATGGTGATATGAGGAGACTTTTCAAGCTTCTCTCATTTATCTTGGTTTAGATGCCTGTCCTCTGTTATTAGAAGTTACTAATAAGCTCTTAGTGCATAGATGGAGCAGCTGTGTTGACTGACACTAGCCTAATGTTCACTGGTGCCGAGGGAAACATGCCTCTCCTTAAGGAGTCATGGGTTTGATGAAACACTTTGGAAATCAACAGAGACAGACGGGAGTGACTGAATGCTTCCTTGATTAGTAAAGAACTCTTTTACCCAAGTGGTGATGTTAGTTAATGTAGCAGTGCAATATTTGAAAGCTAAGTAAGGAAGAATTTTGTCCACAAATATACCGACATTTCTATTATATGTAAAAYGTTTATGATTAGTGAATGCCATAATGTAGTTATTTTGTTAGGTACCCCTTATTAGCTGAAATATATATTTTWACAAAGCCATTTTAGCTGTCYCGATAGCTGTTCGGTTCGAACAGATTCACAAATCATGGGAATTTGTCACACTATGAAGACGTCTCCCTCTAAGYCACGTGTTGCATGGCAATCTCCCTGCACTTGCCTGGGCTGGTCTGCTCCCGCCATGGCTAAAGCCAGTGTGAGAAACGTGCTAACAAACATTTGTGCTATGAACTAAATAAATATGCACTCTGACCCAGAAAACCTCTTCACTAGATTCATGATAGTGTTGTTAGACAAAGCAAGGAAAGTGAACTTTAAAACGTGATGTAGTTTTATTGGAATTTGCAGCTGTTGTTAATACATCTGCTACCTTCTGACATGACTTACTGCATTTTTAACCGTTCTTCTCCCCTATAGAATATCTAATTTAAACTATACTGTTGGTGAGTGRCCTGCGGAAGCAATATGGCTAAGGTGTAGGAGATGGGCCAGTTAACCAGCATTCTTGTGTAAAGCCATCGGGCATGTCAGTTATGCTGTAAATATATTGACAGTGAGGCAAAAGTCAATGGAATTGTTGCTATATGTTGTAATGGAAACACATTGTTCCACAGTATCATCACAATGCTTTAATTGATGAGCTGACAGGCTGCTCCACTCTCTGCGGGTTTACCAGTTCAGTAAGAGGCATGCGTGGAGGAGCCGACAGCAGGTGATGCTGTCCCTGGGAGCTAGAACAGGCTGGAGCCCAGAGGTTGCTGCTGAAGGGGAAGCTGGAATGGCTGGGATCCAGTGAACCCCCACTGCCCTGGGGCTGGAAGAGGACCGTATCTCCCTCTCCTCCATCACCTCTAGTGTAGGTCTCCTCTCTCCTTCTCCTCTCTCTCAAACACCGCACACACACCCTCTGTACTTTAGTTTGTTAGCTTGGTAGTTGCTGCTTTCTAAGTTCTACAAATACATATCACTAAAACATGAATGTACTGTGGGCTTATGAAAATCACTGAGCTATATATCAAAGCTTTTGAAATCCATTGTTTTGAAAACGAAAGAAATTAACAAAAGGTTATTGGTTTGTCGTCCCTCTATACTCATACAGTAGTAGCAGATGACTAAAGTGAATTGCATTAATGTTCCCACGCAGGTTGTGTTGTAACCTGGTGTTATGGGCATTTGTAAAATGCCACCAGTAAAAAGTACCGAGCACTAAAATGTGAAGTTCATTGGAGCGCATCAAATTTGCTGTCAATGAAAGCTGAGTCTATTTTTCAAAGGCATGTATAACGTGTTTTAACCATTTTTCTATCCTAAATATTAGGAATAAGTAAAGGCTGCTAAAGATGGCTAAATAGCCATAATACTGCTAAGTGGTTACCTGGACTATCTGCATTGACCCTATCTTGCACTGACTCTATGCACACTCACGATACTACATACAGTTGAAATCGGAAGTTTACATACACTTAGGTTGGAGTCATTAAAACTCATTTTTCAACCACTCCACAAATTTCTTGTTAACAAACTATAGTTTTGGCAAGTCGGTTAGGACATCTACTTTGTGCATAACACAAGTCATTTTTCCAACAATTGTTTACGGCAGATTATTTCACTTATAATTCACTGTATCACAATTCCAGTGGGTCAGAAGTTCACATACACTAAGTTGACTGTGCATTTAAACAGTTTGGAAAATTCCAGAAAATGATGTCATGGTTTAGAAGCTTCTGATAGGCTAATTGACATACTTTGAATCAATTGGGGGTGTACCTATGGATGTATTTCAAGGCCTACCTTCAAACTCAGTGCCTTTTTGCTTGACATCATGGGAAAATCAAAAGAAATCAGCCAAGACTGGTTCATCCTTGGGAGAATTTTCCAAAGGCTGAAGGTACCACGTTCATCTGTACAAACAATAGTACGCAAGTATAAACACCATGGAACCACGCAGCCGTCATACGCTCAGGAAGGAGACGCGTTCTGTCTCCTAGAGATGAACGTAGTTTGGTGCAAAAAGTGCATATCAATCCAGAAACACAGCAAAGGACCTTGTGAAGATGCTGGAGGAAACGGGTACAAAAGTATCTATATCCACAGTAAAACGAGTCTATATCGACATATCCTGAAAGGCCGCTCAGCAAGGGAAAAAAACATTGTTCCAAAACCGCCATAAAAACGGCAGACTGCACATGGGTACAAAGATCGTATTTTTGGAGAAATGTCCTCTGATCTGATGAAACAAAAATAGAACTGTTTGGCCATATGACCATCGTTATGTTTGGAGGAAAAAGGGGGAGGCTTGCAAGCCAAAGAACACCATCCCAACCGTGAAGCATGGGTGGAGCATCATGTTGTGGGGTGCTTTGCTGCAGGAGGGACTGGTGCACTTCACAAAATAGATGGCATATGAGGAAAGAAAATTATGTGGACATTTGAAGCCACATCTCAAGACATCAGTCAGGAAGTAAAGCTTGGTCGCAATGGGTCTTCCAAATGGCAATGACCCCAAGCATACTTCCAAAGTTGTGTCAAAATGGCTTAAGGACAACAAAGTCAAGGTATTGGAGTGACCATAACAAAGCCCTGACCTCAATCCTATAGAAAATGTGTGGGCAGAACTGAAAAAGTGTGTGCGAGCAAGGAGGCCTACAAACCTGACTCAATTACACCAGATCTGTCAGGATGAATGGGCCAAAATCCACCAACTTATTGTGGAAGCTTGTGGAAGGCTACCCAAAACGTTTGACCCAAGTTAAAATTTAAAGGAATGCTACCAAATACTAATTGTGTGTATGTAAACTTCTGACCCACTGGAATGTGATGAAAGAATAAAAGCTGAAATAAATCACTCTCTACTATTATTATGACATCTCACATTCTTAAAATAAGTGCTGATCTTAACTGACCTAAGACAGGGAATTTTTACTAGGATTAAATGTCAGGAATTGTGAAAAACTGAGTTTCTAAATATATTTGGCTAAAGTGTATGTAAACTACCGACTTCAACTGTATACACACTATGTATAGACTCACCCACAAACATTACAGTGACAGTCTCACTCAAACCCACACACATTCACATACACTACATACATACACGCGCACACACACACACACACACACCCCGACGCCATACACACATAATTTCAAAATCATCATATGCTGCTACTGTTTTTAATTTTACTCTTATTATTATATATTCTGATGCCTATTCACTTTACCCTGCCTTCATGTACACATCTACCTCAAATACCTTGTACCCCTGCTCAGTGACATGGTACTGGTACTCKCTTTTATACAGCTTCATTCTTGTGTTACTATTTGTATTTGTATTATTTTATTATTTTTAACTGTGCATCGTTGGGAAGAGCTCCTGAGATAGTTTCACGGTAAAGTCTACACGTGACAAATACAAATTGATTTGATTGAGTACAGTAATCTAAAGTAGAGTATAGGTCAGTACTGTCCTTTACTGTACAGTAGAGTTTAGTACAGTACAMTAGAGCACAGTATAATTTACTGTATAGTACTATACTGCACTGTACTGAACTCTACTCTGCTGTACTGTACTCTGTGCTAAACTGTGATGTACAAACTTGTGAAACATAGACGTCTATGATTGGTACAGATTTGGTGCGGTCCGGTTCAACCAGATTTCATCTTGTTTTGGGGCGGCGCTCATTAGAATAGCCAGTATGTAGAATAATACCCAAACATGCAAAGGAGGATATAAAATGTTTCTACCTTTTTGTGTACCTATTCAGGATACATCACCATGAAGAGAATGCCATTCAGGATTATGCATTTCTGTGTAGTACAGTTCAGGCACCCATGATGTCATTATGTTACCATCACTCTGTTACCGGGTGGTAATCCACTTCACTTACTGTGGTTCAATATCCAAAGTATAAAAAAATGTCAAACTCAAGGTATCATGTTATAGCTGACACCCCAATCTTTCTGCAAACTTCTTTGAATCTCAATTCGGAGTAGATATTTAAGAGTTTTCGGAAAACGTGGTCACATAAAAAAACTGAAGGAGATTTTACCGTCATTCTGTTAACAAACTTTACATCTATACTGTTATTCGAGTAAATGTGTTTTTGTAGAATTCTGTGGAAATGTTTAATAGTACTGCTTGTGCATAGAGTTGTATGACTTGTTTAACTTTGCAATCAATGGTTTTTGTTTGGCATACTTTTTAAAGTAAAAAATCTCAGCGTCATTCTGCTACCTTGGAATTGCCCTTATGTAACCTTACAGTTCAACTAGWAGGCATCTGAACTACAGACTGACTCAACCAGTCTGTTCTGTACTGAGGACAACCTATCCTCGTGTCTCGTTCAGACACAACCATCTCTATTGAAACAGAGGCATGGTTGAGGATCTTGGTGCTTTGCATACTTTGCTGTCTGTCATGGTGTTGACTGGAGTGCATTCCTTCACCCATTTTCATAGCGCTGATTTATCCAGATCCGCCCTAAAGCAAACAAGTATTTTCTTCTTTGACATTCTCTACTCATCATGTTTGTAATTTTTTGTGAAATTCTCTCATCTGTGGATTATGTTAAGTGTTTCTGAGTGCTGTTACATGTTGTTATTATTAACACAGGTCTGGGGTGATGAGCATTCCTAAAGGGGGGTTGATGATGGTTGTGCTCTGTGTTGTTTCAGGAGAGGGACGGCCTCAGAAACCTCAGTGTGGACGGCGTCATAGCCACTTAGTGGCTGTTCAAACCAAATACACGGTTAGTGATGTAAACATACAGTGTTTAGAATATAGTCACTTATGGTCATACATAGTACACAGTTATGGATATCCACTGATGCAACATAGCGATCTGTTATGTTCATACACTGTCAACTATAGTCATTCATTGTCAGTGAGGCATCATTGTGATCACCCTGTCACAGACGACCTGTTCTGTTTTCACCCACCTGCTGCCTTTGATTTATCTCTCTCTGTCTATTCAAACAACCAAGTCCAGACAGTCAAACAGTTCTTGTCAAACAGCAATTGGCCTGTCTTTCCCTGTCAGAGTAGGACTCCAGTTGTGAAACGCTTGTTTCTCATTGTTCTCTTTATTATCTTCTCTGCTAGAGATGTTTTGTTTACTATTGTAGGATGCCTTATCTTGTCATCTGAACAGTAGTATCTTTTTGAATTGGTGCCATGTTGTCTGTAGTAAAGAATGACTAGGTATCCATGTGTGTGGTCTTTAGAGATACATTGTATTGTTTTTGAGCAGTGTGTTTCATATCTCCTGATCAATTGTTGTGTAGCTGTATCTTCCTTGTATCTAGTCTCCTTAAGAGTCTTTGTTACCCTGTCTATGTATTTTTCTGTGATGTAGTGGTAACAAAGTTGGTGGGTTAAACTCTGATCGCCGGTTGTGGTGAAAAATGTAACCCTTCCTATCTTTTCATGCATTTTTTCGCAAAAGGTGTGGAAACTGTGTTGACTTGTTTACCTCCACTAACACCACTGGATGTATTTTAGTATGTTGTTTGTTCCCTTTGCTGAATCTCATCTAGAGATACACGTGTGAGAGTCATGCATCTCAAACCGCAATAATCTCCCATTGAAATATCTAGGTTTATGGATGAGTCTCACAGTGGGGCGCTGCCATGCCAGGTCCCTCCTTACTTGGCCCCTCATTGACCTTGCTGTGTGAACCCCCTCCAGGTGGCCTGCCCTGTCCAGTCCCAGAGTTAGAGCGCCCCCTGGAGCAGCAGAACTGGTACCACGGAGTCATACCAGGCTGGAAGTCCAGGAGCTGCTGAGGGTAGCGATGGAGACTTCCTGGTCAGCACGAGTCAGGGCAAGCAGGAGTATGTCCTCTCTGTCCACTGGGCTGGTCTTGCAGGCACTTCCTTATCCAGAGCACAGACGTGAGTGTGTGTGTGTGTGTGGTGTGTGTGTGTGTGTGTGTGTGTGTGTGTGTGTGTGTGTGTGTGTGTGGTGGTGGTGTGGTGTGTGTGTGTGTGGTGTGTGTGTGTGTGTGTGGTGTGTGGTGTGTATTTACAATATGATCATGTCTGTACAGTTTGTATAGTTATAGCGTGGTGTGCGTGTTTTAGAATATGTACGCCTGGATGGAGAGGAATCCACACCATTCCCATGCTGATGAACCACCTGGTCTCGTCACAACCAACACGTCACCAAGAGGTCCGACATTGTCCTGAGAGACCTGTCCTAAGGTAACGCACCTGCTTGCACCCACACACAGAATGCAAAATGACTCACATCCGTGCTCTGTGAGAATAGTTGCTATGGCACTAATCCACATAGTGGAAATTAATTAATTAATTGATACATGCCAGATGTGATAGTATTCGAACACAGGAATAACTTAACAAAGCATATTCAATGTCATAGGCTTTACTTGGGCGCGTGCGCGCACACACACACAACACACACACACACACACACACACACAACAACACCACAGCCACACACACACACAACAAACAGGTCAACTGTAATCATGTTGTAGATCCTGTTTTACCTTTGTTGAAAGGTCCTTGTTTGTTTTATTGTGATTAATTCAAGGGTTCCCAATGCTTTATTGTCTAAGTAATTTCTAATATTAATATCACTTACCTAAATAAGGATGACATTCACACTCCACAATGTTGAGTTATCTTTCTCTAGTAGTTTCTGTAATTACATAATGGACTCCTTTATTACTTTTCATTTTGCAGGGAGTAATACTTTTACAGATGAATTACATACAAATTTTATCTCAGATGGTGTCTAAATCTGTCCACAGTAAAAACCTCCGCTGCCCTTCTCCATTCTCATGCTGTGGGACATGTGGCTGTGGTTAATGCTTCAACAAGGTTGAGAAAATGATGTTGCCATCAATTAAGCTCTGGGGCTAGCAAAGTGTAGTTAATGGGCCCGTGTCTCCGTCTGTTGGCTGGTTTTGGGTGACTTGTGGTTTTAACTTTGTCTGTGGGAGGATGTGGAGAATGTGAGTCAGGGGTGTTCTTGTATGTATATATTAGGCTATGTTTGTGTGGTGTGTCGGAATAGCGACTTTGTAGGGGTGTGCTGCATGCGCGCAGCTTCTATTACACCTTCTGAGCATGTTGGGAGGTGAATGGCTCGGAACACGCTGCTCCTCACCACTCTTGTGTGTAGCAGATGTTCAGCGGTTAGGATCCATCAGATTTTAATGAGCTCCAAGATCCACATACTCATACTTTCCTTCATCCTCCTGCAGAGTTGCTATACATACACTATCACATGGTTCGCTAGAGTTCTAGAGCTGCTGCATATTAGGCTGTCTGTCGAAGTAGTCTGCAGCCATCTAAAGGGATCCTAGTGTTTTGCACACTCTCGAGGTCTCAGTTTATACACACACAACACACACACCACACACACACACACAAATCACACACACACATACCACACACACACACACACACCACACACGACACACCACACACATACTGGTACACCATACTGTACACATACACTATTACAAATGCTAGTTTAGAGTGGCCGAAAATGCTTCTCTACTTAGGCTGCAAAGTCAGTCTACTATTCAAAGGAACAGCAGCACCGGTGTCTCTGATTGGTTCTCTCTATCTCATCCTCCAGGACAAGTGGGTTCTGGAAGACGATGATGTATCCTGGGCAGAAGCATTGGCCGGGTGATGCTCACACCCGTGGAATGGTCGTGTGTTTGTAGTTATTGAGAGGCTCTGATTGTCGGTTGGCATTCTGTTTTGGTTTTAGCCTAGATCATAATGGCTGATGTGTGTCTGTTGTCCAGGGTACTTTGGGGAGGTGAGCACGTGGTCGTCTGCTTTCTGCACAACACCTAGCTGTTGAAAGCCTGCAGAGAGCACCTGGACCAGAACACAAGAACGGTTCTTATGGGGCCAGGTCAGTCTGTTTCTTCCTCCTCCTCTCTCGTCTCTTTCTCAGTCTCTCTCTCATTCACATTGACCTTGCTTGACTCTCTTGCCTGTGCAGGATCCTGAACGTAAAAAACAGTCAACTGACCATCCTAACATAGTGAAGCTGATTGGGGTCTGCAACACAGAAACAACCCATCTATATCATTATGGGCTGGTCAAGGTGAGCCAATTATCGAGGGCCTTTATCACTCTAACCACAGCTACAGTACATTCTATCATTACAAGGACTAATAAAGTGGTGGTGTGTTCTGCCAGGGGAGACTTCCTGTCTCTCTGCGCTGTGAAGGTTACAACCTGAAGTCAAATATGCTGTGAAAATGGCAGAGAATGTGGCATCTGGCATGGAGTATCTGGAGAGCAGAAATGCATCACCGGTGAGAGGCTAGGGAGATGATCTAGTCTTCTCAGATATGGAGCTGTTAAAGGCTGCCATACAATATGACAAGATTACATTTCCTTTGATTTGCACAATTTATTCTAGAATGATGAACAGATTGAGGTTTTTGGGACAGTGAAGTTAACACAGTGTGTAGGGGTTACTGGAGCCTGTAGCGTAGGAATGACCCTAGAGTGTTAAGCTGCTGTGTCTCTGAGGAGGTTAGTAATGAGCAGAGGACGTAGGGCTCAGAGTCCTGGCTCCTGCTCATCAGAGGAGTGCTGGATAATTAACCCAGCAGGAACACACCAGCTGGATGCTCAGCCCGTTACCCTCTAAACACTCCTTCTAAACTGCATGTCAAACTGCGCCGGTCTATACACCTGCATCAGGGAGCCCACATATGACAAGAGTGGCTGATTTTCTTCTTATTTTATCGCTGTCATTTGTTTTCTTCACTCGTCTGGCTCTCGCTCTCTTTCTCTCTTTGCTCTCGCTCTCTCTCTCCTCGGCTCTCGCTCTTCTCTGGCTCTCTGTCTGTCTCGGTCTGTCTCTCTTCCTCTCTGTCTGTCTCGGTCTGTCTCTCTCTCTCTGGCCGGCTCTCTCTCTCATGCTCTCTCTCATGCTCTCTCTCTGGGCTCTCTCTCTGGCTCTCGGTCTCTCTCTCTTGTTCTCTCTCTCTTCTCTCTCTCTCTCTCTCGCTCTTCTTCACATCTCTTTCTCTCTCTCTCTCTCTCTCTCTTCCTCTCCTCTCTCTCTCATCTCTTCTCTCTCTCTCTCTCTCTCTCTCTCTTTCTCTCTCACTCACACTCTTTCTTTTCTCATCTCTCTCAACTCCTTTCTTTCTCTTTCTCTTTCTCTCTCTCTCTCTTTTTTCTCTTTCTCTCTCTTTCTCTCTCTCTCTGTGCAGGGACCTGGCAGCCCGTAACTGTCTGGTGGGAGACAGACAGGGTGAAGATCAGTGACTTTGGGATGTCTCGCGAGCAGCAGGACGGGGTCTACTCTGCCGCGGGGGGCCTCAAACAGATCCGGTCAAATGGACGGCCCCGAAGCCCTCAACTAGGTACTGTGGCTCTGCCGCGCCACACACTCACCAACCATCGCTCTATCCCCTCTCTTTTTATTCATCAATCTCTATCTGCATATCCCAAGGCTAGAGAACTCACTAAACATGGCAACAACTGCCAACCAGACATCATTCCGTACCCTGTGATGAGTGTACTGCTTTTGTATTTCTCTGAAATGTCATCTCTAACACACACGCTGAAACTGTGCTCTCTGGGTTGGAGTGCTGGTGAATCATAGAAGAGTTTCGTAGAATAAAAGTCAGAACATACCTTTTTATGGTTAGAGGAAGCTTCATTTTCAAAACTCTATCACTGTCTATTTTCCAGGCTGTGATTGTGCAATAGTGTGCTGTACTACAGTTGAATAGTATGGCATCCTACAGGATCACATCAAATGTAATTGTGTCTCAATGCTGCCCTGCCTGTGTTCAGGGAGGTACACCACGGAGAGTGCATGTGGAGTTTTGGAGTTCTCCTATGGGAGATATTCTCCAGGGGAGTCACCCCCTACCAGCATGTCCAACAGCAGACCGGGACGAGGTGGAGAAGGTAAGCGAGTCATTGAGATTTTCTAACACATGACTCAGAATTTGCTCTGTAAGAGTTTTCAGGTTTTATGTCAACAATGAACAGTGCGTTAGAATCCTTTCTTGCAAGAACTCAAATATCAACAATGCAATGTAATACTAGACAAAAAATCACGCAGAAATGCCGAGGAACACAATTACATATACAGTAAGCATGATTATATACAGGGTCAATTCAATACATGTTTTACATGTGGCGAGGGATACTGGACGTGATGGAGGTGATATGGTAATAGGGTAAGGTGACAAGGCACCGAGGAATATAAAATACATACAGAAGTAGACAGCTTGTTATGTGAGTTGTGTGTGCGTGGTGTCGAGTCAGTATAAGAATGTTG
>NC_036855.1:61288742-61296504 GCF_002910315.2 Salvelinus sp. IW2-2015
ATTTATCTCTCTCTGTCTATTCAAACAACCCAAGTCAGACAGTCAAACAGTTCCCTTGTCAAATAGCATTTCGCCATTTTTTCTCTGTAAGCCTAACTGTTCAGAGTAGGACTCCAGTTGTGAAACGCTCCAGTTGTAGGATGCCTTATCTTGTCATCTGAACAGTAGTATATTTTTGAATTGGCGCCATGTCTGTAGTAATAAAAAAATGACTAGGTATCCATTAGTGGTGCAACAGATCACAAAACTCATGGTTCGGATCGGATCACAGTTTTGAGTCACGGATCTGATCATTTTCCGGATCCGCCAAAAAAAAGGGGGGGACAAATATAACTTTGCTTTCCATGTATTACTTAAAGAACACTTAAAGCAAGGAACTTTTCAATCTTTAAATAAAATCTTTAAATAAAATATTCAGTACTCAATTGTTAAATTAAAAAGTGCAATATGAGACATGATACCTTCTTCCTTTGAACAATAGTGAATGAAAAAATAGCCTGTGTCCACATCAAAAAAAAGAAAGCAAAGCAGACCTGAGCTTAGAACTTCAAATTCTWTTTCAAAAAGATGAGGGTGTCTACATTGTCTGGGGAGAGGATAGACCTCCTTTGCAGTCACTATGTCCCCTGCTGTGGAGAAGACCCTCTCGCTAGGATATGAAYTGCCAGGCACAGCCAGGTAGCATCTTGCCGTCATAGCAATGTGAGGGTATTTACACTCATTGCTTTTCCAKCATYCAGTGGATCACCATCCACTGGAATGCCACTTGCTGCCTTGTAGGATGCCACCTCCTCTTGATGGTGTTGGCAAACATCTTGCCTGTGTCCTTGCTCYCAAAGGTCTCCCCGAAAAGCTTCTTCGTGGCCAAATTATTTTGTGGAGGAGATGCCTCTGAGTCTGCTCCTGTCAGCTCTAGAACTATAATTGTGGCAATAACATTTAATAAAAGCCATTATTATTCAAAATAAACACCGGATGATTCCAATTCTAAATCTAACATTTGACTGCAGTATATTTATTATTGAAGTAATTCACTCTTTTTTGTTGTTGTTACCTCTTCAGTGGCCACAATCTCAGTGGGGAGATCACTGTATGTCCTCCGGTGTAGGGCAGGGTCTAGGTGAGACAGGGACTTAAACCTTGGATCCAGTGCAGTAGATCTATGAAGGTAGTCCTGTACATTAGGGGGGTATCTGGGGTTCAGGTCCTCTCTAATGGCAGCATTGACATCTCTAGTGAMGGTGCCGTCTTCCTCWCTTGGGGCCATGGATTGTAGAATCCTTGTTTTCAGAYGTAGGATCATGGACACAGACGGCCACTTTCAGGTCATCAGATAAGGTGACGATGTCTTTATATTTTTTCCAGGGTCTCGTCTGTCAGTGCAGAGTATACAGCTGCCTGCTGCTCAAGATAGCGCTCCAACATGTCAMAAGTGGAGTTCCATCTTGWWGTGACATCGTGTATGAGCTTGTGGGTCGGTAGCTGTAGCATTTCTTGCTTGATCTTAAGCACATGAGCAGCTGGAAAAAGGAAACCACCTTCCTGATCGGCACTATACATTAGGTTTCAATTGGAGAGGATATAATGTTTCTATACCAGGCTTTAATATCTGATTGTTTTAACAGATTTTAATTGCAGGCAGTACAACTATTACCCACGGATATATAGTGTAGAGTATATCACATGACCATTCACCACGAGATTGAGTATAAATTCATAGTTGGGCGCACATTTCTATGAGTACCTTGATAGTACACCAAAAAATTATCATCACAATAACAAAGACGCAGAGACTTACAAAAACCAGTGGAGGTACAATTGGGTAGAAGGTCGTTCTAAGTGAAGTGTTGAAACCAAACAGTCTAGAGAGAGAAGTTTGCTTGCCCAATCACCTATCCACTTCACCTTGGAGAGTCAAAATATCTCACCACCAAAGTGAATATAATATGTCACTCTCATAAGAGGGATATCTCACGCTAGAGTGAGGCTTATATCATTAGTTAGACCTTGAGGCTCCAGCGTAAACAAGTTTCGTACTCTAGACTTGAAAGCTCAACGCCTCGAAAAACTGTAGCATCTATGAAAATCTACAGTTGCAAGTACGATATTAATATTGGAATGTTTTGCCGGCGATAACAGGATCCGATCCTCTCAAATCAACCAAAAACCTCTGAGAGAGCACACTTTGAAATACTATGACAGAACAAGCTACCCGTCATTCTTCTGTGCTCTATAAATTGACCATTGAAAGAAATATAAAATAACCCTTTACCATCTAATTTAGTGTTATCAGATCCTCTAAAGTGGTATCGTAAAAATGTGTTTTGCTAGATTCACGTAGCTCAGAAAAATACATAATTGATTTAATTTATATGTTTTGTCATGCTTGGGGGCTTTTAAAGTTGACAAAGCACTTTTATTTAGGATATAAAAAATACACAAAATAAAAACAAGTTGCCAAAATAAAAGAATGCCAGTGGCCATTCAAAGAGAGGCTTACTTGTGCATAGAGTTTTAAATAACCTATATAATACATGAGCATTATATGACCAAATATGACTAGGTCTGTAGCTTAATAATACTCAAGAGTTACATATGTGCACGCTATAAAACCAAAATTACATCGATCTCTTAAACCAATTTATCATATAGATTAGCCTTTAACCAATTACCGACGTCATTCCTCCATGTTACACTATAACCCATACATGTAGCGCTTAAAATCTCGAAAGAAATTTGTCATACTTGTAACCTGTAACTTACAGTTACCAAACCAATATAGCAAAGCATATTACACTAGATGACACTATTTAAGATATCACCTGACTCAATGCCGAGTTTCGCTATGATCATGGGTCGAGAATAACTAAGAAGGACAGAGACACACGATATTCGATCATCTGTTCTTCCTACAGTTTAGAATAACAAAGCTTGAGTATCTTACTATCAATATAAGAACAACTAGAGGCCATTTGTTATACTTTGATGTGAGAATAGCCCTTAGTGACTTTTCTCCATACATTTTTATTGAGTAATATTCATGCCTATTTGTATGATATGAGAGTTGACGATGCATTTCGAATCCACAATAAATCATTTCATGATAGCAAGAGTCTGGAAGTTTCCTTTTGGTGAAAGTAACCACCACGCACTTTGCCGAGCTCTCCTACCACGGGTCCACACCACATCAAAACTGATAATGTATTTGTTTTCTTTCTTTAGACACGCGCAGTTGGCTCATCGGGATGGACGGGCATTATAGTGATTGTAAAAAAATGTAAGTTTCTATCAATATTTTTGTGAATTATGCTCATTCGCTCGATGTCGTAGCAGATCGTGTAGAATGTATAGTTGGTTAGTGTTCATCGTATATGTTGGAAAGGGTTGATTCTAGGAAAATGTCTGTTCCTGTATTTCCTTACAGGGAGGGTGGGACTTAGCTAAGTCTAGTGCCGAGGTTGAGAAGCTGTAGAAAGTATCGCAGAGTTGCGAAAACCTAACCTAAAGAGAAGGACTGGTATGTAGTGAATGTATTGCTCAATCGGCATCTTGTGCGGTCTGCACAATGCCAACTGTTGTTGCTTGAACACCTGGATGTAGAGTTATGCGAAGACGAAAAAGAGACAAGGAAAAACAGGCATCCCTCAAAGACACACATTCGGAGTCGCTGAGAGGACTATCGTCCAATAGGTCAATAAAGAACCCCATTCATATCTAGTCTGGAGGCTCTCTTTATTAATGTCACTCTCACTTGATTAAATCACCGTTCTCAGAGGCTATTGTTGTGTGATAGTAAATCAGGAATAGCGAAGTGGACACGGGGTACAATTACTTGTAGAGCAATAAAAAACAAAGATATTATAAAGCTAATAGTGAAATCCAGCACTCCTATTGAGCGCCCATCAGGAGATGCAGCGATATTGGCTCTGCGAAGGTGGCCAGGCGAGCGTGTAGGTGAAGATGGCATTATCGTTCACAGATACCGATAGCACGTATACTGTTTATTTTCATACGGTAACTATAGGTCAATTCATTGCTCAGTACGGAGGACATATCACCTATCGGTATTGTGGGTCATCGGGTTTAGTTGACATGACGAGAGAGTGGATGGTGCTACTTCGTGTTGCTACCCATCTGTCTAGACTGCCAGTTGTGGTAGTTGTGTTTACTGCCTCTCGTGGCTACGAGTCAACCAAACTAGCGACAGGTAAGGACAGCTAGAACAGTAGTAATACACCCTTTGGGAAAATAGCAGAAGTAATTCTGATACATATAGTATTTCGTCTTTTACCCACTGTATAAGGAATACTGATTTAGACACACTAAAGAGGATGTCGCATGGAGGTTAATGAGGTATCGCTCCAGTTCATGAAGCACCATACCTCAGTATGTATTGTAGGTATGACTCGAAATTAAACCAAACTGTTCGGACATCTACACTAGAGAACAGCTCTCATGTTAAGGTAAATAGGCCGTGTCCTCTACTCTTTTGTCTCGAGCTTCGCCATGGTTGACTATTGGTTGTAGTGACCTCATAACAAGAATCATGACTAGGGTGTCCCTTTCACAGGCCAGCCATCAGTGAATGGAGCGACACTCTCGCGGTCCAGATCACAAAACTCATGGTTCGGACCCGATTAGGAAGTTCCCATCGCTGCCACACACGGATCAGGGATCACAGTTTTGACTACGAGACGAGTATTTTTGCTGAGAGATCATTTAGTTTTCCGGAATCTTGCCCGAGAAGTCACAGGAAGGGGGAGAGGACCAAAATCAACACACACATGGCGATTCCCGACTTTCTTATGCATAATCTGATACCACCATCCTTCCTTTGGTGACAGGCGAGGCAATTGTGACATCTCTTCATACTAGCTCAAGGTCTCATGTCAAAAATAATTGAGTTAAGTCATATATAATTAACTTGGAGAGTCGAGTCATTTCCACTCCATTCTTTTTAAAATGGTTTAAACACAGGTTGCCAATACAGAATGTGTACTTTCACTATTCGACTCGCTTGTCGATAACAATATAGATGATACAGAAATCCAACCAAGAACTAATGTCTCCTGGAGATGATACTAATAGTCATAATACCACAGGAAAGATGGACATTAGCTAAATCCTGAGCTCATGAAAACTATTTACAATAAACGCATATTAATATTGTTTTATCGTGTTTCATTTCAACCCAAGTGAATGGTAAGCGAGGTGTCCTACATTTTTGAGAAGTCTAGAGAGGGATAATGTATGCAGTTGGTTCCTGTTTGACCCAGTGTACTCGCTAAAGGATGTCTCTCGTTACATTGGCAGTGTGAGACCCTCTACGCAGTGGCTGCAGTCATATAAAGATGTAGGATTGGCCAAGAAAGGGTGTCAATCATGAGCGACGCAGCGCAAAGCATCCTTGCCCCAGGTCTTCCAAAAAGGCCGCGCATGATCACATGTGGAGGGTTGTTATCTCACTCATGAGCTAGGAGTACCTGACTCGTGCAGGAGGATACCGCATGGCTCATACTGTATCTTTCACTCTAGCCATGTCTCCAAGGCCCAGCCAGGTCAATAGGCAGATGGTATCCCATATATACCTGTAAAATGCAATCTAAACATACCATCGAGATAAAACTATCCGTTGGCGACCATGCTCATCAACAGGCTTCTCAGACCTGTTTGCTACGCGTCTAATTAGAGTAGGTGAGGAATATCAAGTACTTGGAGAGTCCTCGGGTTGAATAGTCAATTGGGAGGACTCTCTCATGTGCCATATAGCGAGAGTGCTCGCTTGCTTCTACGAGATAATCACTATGTATCTCTTCTATCTCGCCTCAAGAGCCGAGAGACCAAATCTTCTGAGTATAGTTCTCGTGAAGGAGATTCCCTGGGATTCCTTGCTAGCATAGCGCAGCTATTCTAGCAGTTTCCGATGAACTTATCCCCATTGTGGTCCCTATCACCCACAGTGTATAAAATATAACAAGCCCATTATTATTCAAAATAAACCACGCATCCCTTTTCTGGTTGATGTATTTTTCGCATATTATTCTCTCAGGATATTTACATGCGACAGTCTTCGTGAGCACCATGTCTACTAAATATATTCGTTATTTCGACAAATCAATTGCAGCTCACATTCTAAATCCTATTATAGTGAGTTACGCTCATGTGTGAGCACACCTAGTCAACACCCAGGAATGCTTCTTGCAAAGTGCACTGGCACGAAATTCAGTAGCTGGGGCAACTCCATGTGGGATAGGAATCTCAACTGTTTGCGCGCCCAGTCCGTGGAGTACGTGCGGAACAGGTCTAGGTGAGACCCAGGGACCCTAAGTAAAACCTTAGTGATAAATTCAGTGAGCCCAGCAATCCCGCATCAGGTAATTCCACTATGTAGCAAATGGTGGTGGATCCGTCTGTTATGTACTATTAATAGGGGGTATTCTTTCAGTCTGGCGTGTAATTGACAGGTCATATAGCTTCGCCTATGGCAGCATTGACCTCTCCTACAGTGAAGAGGGATGCCCAAAGCTAGGCATCTCGGTCACTTGGGGCTCGGGACATGGATTGGTGTAGGCACAATCCTTTTGTTTTAGAAGATAGATGATTTCTCATACTGGGTCAACAGAGACGGCACACTCTAGTAGTTGTCATCAATTCTATTGTAATTCACCATGAGGGGGTGAGGAGCCAAGCCGGCATGTGTTAATTATGTTCTTTAGCCTATGCATGTCGGGGCGGTCGTCAAATGTTCACAATGTTGAAAGTAAGTAAGACTGAGAAGCTGACTGCTCCAAGAAAGAGGGACTGCAGGAACAAAGGGAGGAGGCCGAGGTTAAATGTCTAGTAAACATGTGCGTATGAGTTCTCTCGATTTTTAGTTTTTGTGACTATCTGAGTGCTAATTGCATGAAAGCTATGTCGGGCAATCGCGTAGCTGAGGATAATATAGTCATTAATGATCCATGCTTGCTAAAGAGTTCTTTAGAGGATGCACGAGGAGCGACAAGCCTACTGGAATAGGACTTCCTTGATCCATTTTCCAAGGAGTCGGTCCAATTCTGGTTCCACTGAGTATTCCCCTTTGGGATGCTAAATTGATCACATGTGCACAAGCAAGCTATCTTGGCCCAGTCCAGCTTCTATCACTGCATTTACTTGTTTTGGCATTATCTGTGGTGATTGGATATTCGCTATTGGGCTCTAGCTTGCACTCTGCTACTGCTCCTAGCAGTACCTGCGCCAGATTTGGTGCCTGTGTGACTCTCGTAGAGGGGCGTGTCTGTAGCACCAGACTTCGCATCTTCCACTCCTCTGTGTTATGTGGCAGTCAGTCACGTAGCTTTCCGTCGCCCAGGAAGTCCACCCGTCTGTGGTGAAGGCAACAGAGGATGCTTGGATAATTCGTCCGACAATGTTTTATTTTCCTGTTCATAAAGATTCTGGACGATCTTCATACTGAAGTGGGTGCGCGAGGAGATTTCGTAGCGTGGCTCAAGTAGTTTCAACCATATTGTAACGACCTGGGTTTTATAAGCGCGGATATCGACTCTGCACTCGAGCATGCTTTTGGGGCACAGTCGATAGGCGAGGGTTAGCGACCTGCCTCATTACAAATATTTTGAAAACCTTTGTTTTCCACAACGGAGTATGGCCTCAGGTCTAAAGCGATAAACCACCCAATAGATTTGTGATGGCTTTTCCCGGTCTGATTCTGCAGCAAAGGCTGCTTAAATGTCGCATGAGAAGTTGTCTCCCGTAATGACAC
>NC_036855.1:61296529-61299148 GCF_002910315.2 Salvelinus sp. IW2-2015
GTCCAGATCGGTCCATCTGGTTCACTGAGATTCCCCTTTGGGATGGCTAAATTGATCACATTGCGCAAAGCAAGCTATCTTGCCCCAGTCCAGCTTCTATCACTGCATTTACTTGTTTGGCATTATCGTGTATTGGATATTGCTATTGGCCTCTAGCTTTGCACTCTGCTACTCGCTCCTAGCAGTACCTGCCCAAATTTATTGCCTGTGTGACTCTCGTTAGAGGGGGTTCTGTAGCACCAGACTTCGCATCCTTCCACTCCTCTGTGTTGTATAGTCAGTCATCACGTAGCTTTCCGTCGCCCGAGAGTCCACCCGTCTGTGGTGAAGCAAACAGAGGATCCTTGTATATTCGTCCGACAATGTTGTTATTTTCCTGTTCATAAAAGATCTGGCACTATCTTCATACTAAGTGGGTGCGCGAGGATCGTAGCGTGGCTCAAGAGTTTCACCATATGTAACGACCCTGGGTTTATAAGCGCGGATATCACGATCTGCCACTCGAGCATGCTTTGGGGCACAGTCGATACGAGGGGGTTAGCGACCTGCTCCATTACAATATTTTGAAAACCTTGTCCACAACGGAGTATGGCTCAGGTCTAAAGCGATAAACATCCAATAGATTTGATGGCTTTACCCGGTCTGATTCTGCAGCAAAGGCGCTTAAATGTCGCAGTAGATGTGCTCCCGTCACTGACACACCAGGGTGATGACGCTTTAAATGTGTGGCCATGCTCCATGATAGTTGCTGTGGATTCAATCTGTGCACGGTACGAACTGTTTGTCATTCCTCCGACTTTAGTCTATATCACCCAAATTATCCATGACTACTCCATAATTACCACCCATCCCATGATATGCATGTGTTTATAACTTCCACCCACTATTTTTTCTTTTCTCTGCAACAGTTTAAATATTTAACCGCATACCTCTCATATAAAATCCCATTCCACCACACGAGATACATGCTACTACATCCTGAATAATTGCCACCTCACTGCGCGGAGGTAGTTGTTTTTGCAAAGTATCTACTTCCATGCCTCCCCGGAGCAATATTGTCGTGCCATGCTCCCTTTCTATGCATTTCCATGAGTCTTTAAAATTATAAAATGATGCCACACAGCAAGACCCCATATGAAAATTGAGTAATATATGCCATAACCATGAGAATTTGGAATCATCATCGGGGAAATATTAACTAAAAGGATGAGGACACAACAGTTTCACCTGACTAAGACTGAATCCCAAACATTACACTGTATATTATGCACATTTGAAATTTACTGTCGGGCAATTTTTGCTGCATTTGTTTATAAAGAATCTGAAAACACTCCTGGATACATTCAGGTAACATAAACGCGAATATTCTTGAAAAAAAATTGTGCTATGGTTGTGCAACGAATTCAAGACCACACAAAGAGACTTCACCACAGGTGAACAGTTCTCCTAAGTCGAGAGCAACTGCTTTAAAAACTGAAGAGATTACCAGGGTGATGACGCTTTAAATGTGTGGCCATGCTCCATGTATTTGCATGACCATACGGCTTTCTTGTGGCACAATGCCTACACACCGTAATGGTGTTGTCCACCACCCTTCTTCCYTCATCATATTTGACAGGGAAGCCAAAATGCTCCCAAACATGAGACTTAAATGAAGCGGGAGGCTTTTCCAGTTCTTCAGCTCCTCCGCRAGCCATGGCTGTCACTGCTCTTTCTTCTTCTTTGATTTTTGTAACGCGATCATCCAAGATTGATTCGTTGGGATTCAACATGCCCGGTTCACGTGAACAGTACACGCAACTGCTTAAAAAAAAAATCWAATCAACCTTCAGGCTTCAGAGTAAAWTACATCTGTCMTGTCTTTATCTTTTCACTGCAACTRTGCATCGATATTTATTATTACTTTAAAAAGTAACAGCGGCAGTAAAACTGTATTTCACACTATGATGGTTAAACGTTGCAATTAATCCGCGGTTCACATGGGTGCCGAACCGTGGGGGTGATCCAGATCAACTACGGTCCGTTACACCACTAGTATCCATGTGGGTGGTCTTTAGAGATATATTGTATTGTTTTTGAGCAGTGTATTTTGTATCTCCTGATCAATGTAGTTTGTAGCTGTATCTTCCTTGTATCTTGTCTCCTTAGCAMTGTATTGTTACCCTGTCTATGTATTAATCTGTGATGTAGTGGTAACAAAGTTGGTGGGTAAACTCTGATCGCGTTTGTGGTGAAAAAAGTAACCCTTCCTATTCTTTCATTTTTAAWTTTTTCTGCAAAAGYTGTGTAAACTGTTGGGCAAAAAAAAAAGTAAACTGTGTTTACTTGTTTACACTCCACTACACCACTGGATGTACTTTATTGGTATTTGTTCCCCTGTGCTGAATCTCATCTAGAGATACAGGTGTGAGACTCATGCATCTCAAACCGCACTAATCTCCCATTGAAATCAATTTATGGTTTATGAGTCTCACAGTGGGRGCTCCATGCCCAGGTCCCTCCTTTCCTGGCCCCTCATTGACCTTGCTGTGTGAATCCCCTCCAGGTGCCCCCTGCCCTGTCCCCAGTCCCAGAGGTAGAGCGCCCCCTGGAGCAGCAGAACTGGTACCACGGAGTCAT
>NC_036855.1:61302943-61400572 GCF_002910315.2 Salvelinus sp. IW2-2015
ATCATCCCCAGGCTGGAAGTCCCAGGAGCTGCTGAGGTGTGATGGAGCACTTCCTGGTCAGACAGAGTCAGGGCAAACAGGCAGGTATGTCCTCTCTGTCCACTGGGCTGGCTCTTGCAGGCACTTCTTATCCAGAGCACAGACGTGAGGTGTGTGAGTGTGTGAGTGTTGAGTGTGTGAGTGTGTGTGAGTGTGTGTGTGTGTGTGTGTGTGTGTGTGTATTCTAAATATGATCATGTCTGTACAGTTTGTATGGTTATAAAGTGTGGTGTTTTAGAATATGTACCCTGGATGGAGGAGGGATTCCACACCGTTCCATGCTGATGAACCACTGGTCTCGTCACACCAACATTCACAAGAGGTCTGACATTGTCCTGAAGAGACCTGTCCTCAAGGTACGCTTCTCTCGCTCTCACTCACTCACACACTCACACTCTCTCTCTCTCACACTCACTCACTGATCAACTGTAATATATTGTAGATCCTGTTTTACCTTTGTGAAAAGTCCTTGTTTGTTTTATCGTGTTTAATTCAAGGTTCCTCAATGCTTTATTTGTCTAAGTATTTCTTAAATATTAATGTTATTAGTTAACTTACCTAAATAAGGATTAAATTACATTCCCACATGTTTAGTTGTCTTTCTCCAGTAGTTCTGTAATGACAATTTTACCTTTAAGTTATCTTGGGAGTTATACTGAGACATGTCTCTTTTTACAGATGAATTACATACAATTTGTCTCAGATGGTGTTCTAAATCTTCTTGGCAGGATTACAGTAACAAACCCTCCGCTGCCCTTCTCATTCTGTGCTGTGGACATTCGCTGTTGGTTAAGTGTTTCTAACAGGTCGGAATAATGAGCGGCATCAATTAAGTCTGGGCCGTAGCAAAGTGTAGTTAATGGGCCCGTGTCTCCGGTCCTGTGTGCTGGTGTTGTATCCTGTGGGTTTAACTTTATGTATGTGGGAGGAGGAATGTGTGAGTCAGGGGGTGCTCTTGTATGTATATGTATTTATGTATTGTATATACAGTGGGGCAAAATAAGTAGTCTATCACTAATGTCTAAGTTTCTCTCACTATAAAAGATGAAGAGCCTGTAATTTCATCATATACTACAACAATGACAGACAAATGAGAAAAAAAAATACCAGAAATCATTGTAATTTTTAATGAATTTATTTGCAAATTATGGTGAAAATAAGTTTTGGTCAATAACAAAAGTTTATCTCAATACTTGTTATATCCCTGGGTCTGATACAGAGTCTAAACGTTTTCTGTAATCATTTCACATCTGTTGCTGGTATTTTGGCCATTCTCCATGCAGATCTCCTCTAGAGCATTGATGTTTTGGGGCTGTTGCTGGGCGAACACGGACTTTCAGCTCCCTCCAAGATTTCTATGGGGTTTGAGATCTGGAGACTGGCTAGGCCACTCCAGGACCTTGAAATGCTTCTTACGAAGCCACTCCTTCGTTGCCGCGGCGGTGTGTTTGGGATCATTGTCATGCTGAAAGACCCAGCCACGTTTCATTCTTCAATGCCCTATTCTCACGATACATGGCCCCATTCATTCTTCCTTTACACGGATCAGTCGTCCTGGTCCTTGCAGAAAAACATGCCCCAACAGATGTTTCTCCCCATGCTCATCAGTAGGTATGGTGGTCTTTGGATGCAACTCAGCATCTTTGTCCTCCAAACACGACGAGTTGAGTTTTAACCAAAAAGTTCTATTTTGGTTTCATCTGACCATATACATTCTCCCAATCTTCTTCTGGATCATCCAAACTGTCAGAATAAAAGTCAGAACATACCTTTTGGGGCTTAGAGGAAGCTTCATTTCAAAACTCTATCACTACTTTTCTCAAGCTGTGATTGTGGAATAGTGTACAGTTGAATGGGTATGGCATCTCTACAGGATCACTGTCAAATGTAATAGCTGTCTCAATGCTGCRCCCTGCCTGTGTTTCAGGGAGGTACACCACGGAGAGTGACGTGTGGAGTTTTGGAGTTCTCCTATGGGAGATATTCTCCAGGGGAGTCACCCCCTACACCAGCATGTCCAACCAGCAGACACGGGACGAGGTGGAGAAAGGTACAGCGAGTCAATGAGATTTCMAACACATTAGTCAGCATTTGGAGTTGACTGTAGTTTGTGCTCTGTAGGWGTTTCAAGTTTTAATGTCACATGCACAAGTGCAGTGAAATGCCTTTCTTGCAAACTCAAAACCCGACAATGCAWTAATCAATAATGCAATGCAATAATGTATTACTAGAAAAAAACAGGAGAAAAAAAAAATATGAAGAACACAATAAAGTAAGTAAGCATATTATATACAGGGTCAGTTCCAATACCATATTTACAATGTGCAGGGCTACTGGAGTGATGGAGGTAGATATGTATAGAGGTAAGGTGACAAGGCATCAGGATATAAAATTAACAGAGTAGCAGCAGCTTGTATGTGAGTGGGTGTACGTGTGTGTAGAGTCAGTATAAATGTATGTGCATATTATGTGTGAGTGAGCAGTGAGTGTGTAGGACTCTGAGTGTGCATAAACAGTGCAAAAATAAAAAGGTCAATAAGGATACAAGGTTAACTCAGACAGTCCGTGTAACTAGTTTAGGAGTGGTGATGCAACATTATAGAAGTGTATAGAACAGACATGACTCTGGGTACAATATGGAGTTAGGTCAGCTCTATACAGGAGTCCAAAACATTACACCCCTCTGGATTAACCCCAGGTGAAGCCAACCTGATGTCCAATCARGTTCTCCTGTCCCMTCTCCTAGGATACCGGATGCTAGCCCCAAACTCCTGTCCTCCAGATGTGTATGCCATTATGTGTCGCTGCTGGCAGTACGACACCAGGAACCGGCCGTCSTTCAGCAAACTCAGGACCGAACTCAGTGCTTTATACCACAAAGTGTCCTTACTCAAGTGACTTGTTTGATTCTCTTTTACCTTTTTATATGGAGCAAATGTTGCCTTTATTTAATATACATTGATTATAGAGAACCAGTTGCTATGTGATCTTGATTTTACCATATTTAAGTAGTGATAATGCGCCAGGCTGTGAGACCACAGGTAATGTAAATACACAGGACATGTGTGTATTGAAAATATTGGTACCATATTCTACAAAGTAGAATATTCTATCTGTTGAATGTTGCTATTGTTTGCTGTATTACATTACTGTAAATGTACAAATTGAATGTTCCTATTATATTAGCTTCAAAGAGTTGATGGGATCTTTTTCTCTCTTGTCTTTTTTAATATACACTGAACAAAAATTTMAACGCAATATGTAAAGTGTTGGTCTCATTTTTCATGAGCTGAAATAAAAGATCCCAGAATTTGTCCATATGCAAAAAAAGCTTATTTCTCTCAAATGTTGTGCACAAATTTGTTTACATCCCTGTTAGTGAGCCTTTCTCCTTTGCCAAGATAATCCATCCACCTGACAGGTGTGGCATATCATGAAGCTGAATAAACAGCATGATCATTACGCAGGTGCACCTTGTGCTGGGAACAYTAAAAGGCCACTAAAATGTGCAGTTCTGTCACACAACACAAAGCCACAGATGTCTCAAGTTTTGAGGGAGTGTGCAATTGGCATGCTGACTGCATTAATGGACCAGAGCTGTTGCCATTTCTCTACAATAAGCTGTCTCCAATGTCGTTTTGGCAGTATGTCCAACCGGCCTCACAACTGCAGACCACGTGTAACAGCGCCAGCCCAGGACCTCCAAGTCTGTCTTCTTTACTTGCAGGATCGTATGAGACCAGCCACCCAGACAGCTGATGAAACTGGGTTTGCACTACTGAAGAATTGCTGCGCAAACTGCCAGAAACTATCACAGGGAAGCTCATCTGCATGCTCTTTATCCTCACCAGTGTCTTGACCTACTGCAGTTTGATGTTGTAACTCACTTCAGTGGGCAAATGCTCACCTTCGATAGCCACTGACACCCTGGAGAAGTGTGCTCTTCACAGATGAATCCCGGTTTCAACTGTACTGGGCAGATGGAAGACAAGCGATTTTCTGATGTAAATGTTCTGATGTCAATGTTATGGTGGTGGTGGGTTTATGGTATGGGCAGGCATAAGCTATGGACAACGAACACAATTGCATTTTATCGATGGAAATTTGAATGCACAGAAATACCGTGACAAGACCCTGGGGCCCATTGTCATGCCATTCATCCGTCACCTCATGTTTCAYCATGATAATGCAAGGATCTGTACACAATTCTTGGAAGCTGATAATGTCCCAGTTCTTCCCTGGCCTGCATACCTACCAGACAAGTCACCCATTGATCATGTTTGGGATGCTCTGGAGCAAAGTGTACGACGGTGTGTTCCAGTTCCAGCCAATATCCAGCAACTTCTGACAGCCATTAAAGAGGAGTGAGACAACGTTACACAGGCCACAATCAACAGCCTGACCAACTCTATACGAAGGAGATGTGTCGCGCTGCATGAGGCAAGTGATGTTCACACCAGATGCTGACTGGTTTTCTGATCCACGCCCTCCTACCTTATTTTTAAGGTATCAATGACCAACAGATGGTTCTGTATTCCCAGTCATGTGAAATCCATAGATTAGGGCCTAATTAATTTWAATTGACTGATTTCCTTATATGAACTGTAACTCAGTAAAATCTTTGAAAATGTTGCATTTATATTTTTGTTCAGTGTATTTAAATTAATTCAAATCCTCTGATCATGATGATGCCTGTGTTTTCTACTACGTTTGAAAATGTAGCCACGAGAGAGCAGCGCTGTGTGTGTGAAAGAGTGATCCACTTCCAGTGAGGCTAGTGATGAGACAGCTCACATGTAGATAACTACTGTACAGTATGGTATGTGACACACCCTCTGCACGGGACCTTGTCTAAACATTGATACTGGCACTGTCACATTCTCAGATTCTGGAACTTTATTTCTAGTTCATTGTGCTGCTCATTTAATTCCAGATTCTTAGACTGGCCTTTATCTTAAGCAATATATATATATATATATGTATTTAACCTTTATTTAACTAGGCAAGTCAGTTAAGAACAAATCCTTATTTACAATGACGGCCTACCCCAGCCAAACCTGAACGATGCTGGACCAATTGTGCACCGCCCGATGGGACTCCCAATCACGGCCGGATGTGATACAGCCTGTATTCGAACCAGAGACTGTAGTGACGTCTACGGGCAGCAATATGTTTTTATTCAGATCTTTCATGTCAAAACCTTTCACAACAATACTAAATGACAAGAGGGGAAACAGTAGCCTGTTCCTAGATCTGTTTGTGCATTAGCCAACTTGACACACAATGATAGTCAGAAGGGTTGGCTAAAGAACATACAGATCTGAGACCAGACTAGCAAAACAGAGGTCTAAAAAGGAGCTAAAAGACAARGGTGACACTCGTGACTCATCTCTAAAGCTCTTGATTGCGAAAGGTCAGCAAACCGCATGKCAATCAAGTTAAGTGACTAGTGAGCAACTTTCTCAGGATCAACCACTTATTGTACAGGAGTGACACCAGAGAGACTTCTGAGGACATGCTAACCCCTTCTGTGGAATCACACAAGCACTGCTACTATGCATTACTTAGAATGAGACCAATTATTGGGGAATGTCATTGTTAGCCAAATATGTCACATTATTCTACCTGTCTAAGCATGAGTTTGAATGTACTATATCAGTAAACAAATCTGTGGATATTGTGTCTAACATGCGCAGTTTGTATTGTATTCTTTATTTTACATGTGTATAAGATCAAAAGCATGAAGATAGCACAAAAAAATTGAGGTTTTTAATCTTGGTAAGCAGTGGTTAGCCCATCCACCGACCGATCCAGGGAAAATACAGATMAACCTACAGGAGAGTAGCCCAAGTGATTTGGATCCTGTCTGTTGTAGAAGAATGCAGATGTGTAATATGGCAGTGCTTAATAGCSATTCATCCTCTGCTGATCTAACAGGAGCAATACCTACACAGTCCTGGAGGAGTGGCAGCAATTCACTCATCCCCCATCTTCAGCAAACAGCATGACAGGCAGACAGCCAGGTGATAAAGATGTCACATTCTCTGTGATTGTGCAACAAGCCTGATGTGAAAAGCACCTCGCCAGTTAAGCATGTTCAGTCACTTTCTGCATCACCTGATTGTCTCATGATTTTTTATTTTTTTATTTCACCTTTATTTAACCAGTAAGGCTAGTTGAGAACAAGTTCTCATTTGCAACTGCGACCTGGCCAAGATAAAGCAAAGCAGTTACGACATAAAAACAACACAGAGTTACACATGAAATAAACAAACATACAATCAATAATACAGTTAAAAATCTATATACAGCGATGTGCAAATGAGGTAGGATAAGAGAGGTAAAGGCAATAAATAGGCCATGGTGGAAAGTAATTACAATATAGCAATTAAACACTGGAATGGAGGGTGTGCAAGAGATGAATGTGCAAGTAGAGATACTGGGGTGCAAGGAGCAAGATACATAAATACAGTACGGGGATGAGATAGATTGGATGGGCTATTTACAGATTAGCTATGTACAGGTGCAGTGATTTGTGAGCTGCTCTGCAGTGGTGCTTAAAGCTAGTGAGGGAGGTAAGAGTCTCCAGCTTCAGAGATTTTTGCAGTTCGTTCCAGTCATTGACAGCAGAGAACTGGAAGGAGAGGCGGCCAAAGAAGAATTGGCTTTGGGGGTGACCAGTGAGATATACCTGCTGGAGCGCGTGCACGGGTGGGTGCTGCATGGTGACAGTGAGCTGAGATCAGGCGGGGCTTTCCTAGCAGAGACTGGTAGATGACCTGGAGCCAGTGGGTTTGGCGACGAGTATGAAGCGAGGGCCAGCCAACGAGAGCATACAGGTCGCAGTGGTGGGTAGCATATGGGGCTTTGGTGACAAAACGGATGGCACTGTGATAGACTACATCCAATTTGTTGAGTAGTGTTGGAAGCTATTTGTAATGAACATCGCTGAAGTCGAGTGCGGTAGGATGGTCAGTTTTACGAGGGTATGTTTGAAGGATGAAGTGGAAGGATGCTTTGTTTCGAAATAGGAAGCCGATTCTAGATTTAATTTTGGATTGGAGATGTTTAATGTGAGTCTGGAAGGAGAGTTTACAGTCTAACCAGACACCTAGGTATTTGTAGTTGTCCATGATGAGTGTGTTCGGTCTCTATAGAAAACAACAAACAAAGCGAACCCATCTGATATTTATCTTATTGACTCCAGTGGATGAAAGTAAAGTATGGCAACAGCCTTTATCTCTTTTCAGTTWTAGCACCCATTTTTCCTCAAACACATACGGTATGTGATCAATAGCAGTTAGTCACAGGCAGTCATTATTAACCACAAAGATGTATATGCATAAACACAAACTTTGAGTTAYTTTGAGTCAAAGATGTTGCAACTACCCATTTAATATGTACAAATTATGGCAGAATTCACTCTTTGTTCTAAGTGAGATGTAAGGAATGGGCTGGTTTGAAAAGTAGGACCAAATTCACTCTGTTCCAGGAGTTTGCCTCGATTTCTGTAACAGTGTGAATTTGGAACATTGCCTTTAAAAGCCGCAATGCATATAACTCGGGATTGGATTGAATACCGGTCTTAATTTGGCCCGAATTTTGTAGACATGAAATGGATTGCTGCAGTTGCAACATATTTGACTCAATGTGTTTATGCATGTTCATTTTTGTAGTTAAAATGTAACTACTAAACATATAACTTATAATAAAGTTGTATTGATAATTATTTATTATTGCAGTGTTCAAACACTCAGTGGTGTGTCTCTAGGTCTTTAGTAGTTGAATATTAACTACAAAATGAAAATGCATAAATGAAAAGTTAGTTTGAGTCAAAGATGTTGCAACTGCAGCTTCCCATTTATGTGTATAAAAGTAGGGCCAAATTCACTATTTGATATAAGCGAAATAAGGAATGGGACTGCTTTTGAATGTAGGACCAAATGCACTCTGTTCCAGGAATCAACACACACCAATTTCTCACATCTCACTTAAAACAAAGAGTGAACATGAAATAGAAAGCTGCAGTTGCAACATCTTTCATTGAAACTATCTTTGTGTTTAATTATATTCATTGTTATAGTTAAAGGGGAACTGCACCCGCTGATTTGGCCTTGTTTTTTGGCTTGCTCCTCAAGAAATGCTGGAGGCCTTGACAGAAGCCAAATGTGAGTTGGCTTGGGGGTGTAATTTGATGTGGGTTTTTCTTGGTGTAACATAGAGAAGACGGATCCTTGCCACACCCATCTGTCAAAACCTTGCCTGCAGCTGTTTCCCCCACTCAATCACAACAAACAAACCGCCTGCAGGTTGAGATCAATAACTACAGGCAGATAGATGTATGGTGAGATGCCGGATGAAGCGTTGAATAGGTCAGCAGCCTACAATGTAATATGAGACYAATGAAATTGCTGAATTTATGTAGATATTCTAAACTAAGTGTTTTGATAACTTTCAAATGTAACAACAAGTCCATGTACAATAAACAACCGTTTACATAATACCATAGAAGCAGTGTTCTGRTAATATAACAATGTGCACCTTTCATTGTCTTTCTCAGGGATTAAGTCTGGTGGTAATAGGGCTACCTTGGCAAACATGTCAGAGTGGTCATAACTTCCTGTGTTGTCCCGTATACAACAGGAATTTKCTGATCCTGGTGTAGAATACACACAAGTTCTCCCTCCCCATAATGACTCATACCATTCAATTAAATAATAAAAAAAGACAATACAAGTAAAAGTTGTCTAGTAAAATGTTAATGCTGAGTGCCAGGTCTCTGTCCATTCAGCGACGTCAGTATCAAGCCTTAGTCGGTCAGGACTCTATCACATCATCTTGCAAGTRTCCATGTGCTGGGTCCATAGATCCTCTTGATATCTGACAATTTATTTTGGTTCACCCATCTATGTAGTACCGGGTCGGACCCCCCTTTGACTCCAGAACAGTCKGAATTCTTCGGGGCATTCTACAAGGTGTCGGAAATATTCCAAAGGGATGTTGGTCCATACTAACGCGATGGCATCACACAGTTTCTGCAGATTGGACGGGGGTACGTTCATGCTGCCAACAACCCGTTCCATCTCATCCCAAAGATGGTCTATTGGATTAAGGTCTGGGGACTGCGCAGGACACTCAAGTAAACTGAACTCACTGTCATGTTCCAGGCGATGTTTTCCCACTCCTCAATTGTCCAGTGTTGGTGATTGCGTGCCCACCGGAGTCGCTTCTTCTTGTTTTTAGAAGAMAGGAGTGGAACCCTGTGTGGTCGTCTGCTGCAATAGCCCATCCGTYACAAGGATCGACAAGTTGTGTGTTCCAAGATGCCATTCTGCACACTACTGTCGTACTGTGCCGTTATTTGTCTGTTTGTGGCCCACCGGTTAGATTGCAAGATTCTTGCCATTCTCCTTTGACCTCTCTTGCCAATCTCCTTCGGCCGCCCACAGGACTGCCGCTGACTGGATGTTTTTGTTTGTCACACCATTCTCAGTAAACCCTAGACACTGTTGTGTGTGAAAAGCCCAGGAGGGAYGKRGTTTCTGAGATACTGGATCTGGCACTCCTGGCACTAACTATCATACCGTGCTCGAAGTCGCTTAGGCCACTCATTTTGCCCATTCTAACATTCAATCGAACAGTAACTGAATGCCTCGATGCCTGTCGGCCTGCTTTATAWYGCAAGCCACTGCCCAGTGACTCACTGTCTGTAGGAGCAATCCATTTTTGTGAACAAGGTAAACTGGCCACTGAGTGTACAGTATACTATGTTAAAGTTTGAARAGGTCAGACTAAACCTACCAATTATGGTCTCCCCATCGAAAACCATTGGAGAGAGGGCAAGAGGTGAGGCTGGAGGTAAGGTTTTTGTCAGCACCCCATTGATGGGCATGGCAGCATAGATCAGCTCCTGGCCCCTCATCAAAGATACTGGTCGGCCATACACAAACACACACACAAAGCACTGATTACATTATCAATGGTGGTTATGATTAGCATGGTGGAACCAACCTGACTGCTGTATTCACCTTTCTATTTCACTTCAGATATAATGGTATGTGAAGTGAAATACAATGGTAAACACAGTGATCAGGCTGGTTARACCAGGCTAAGTTATGAAGGGGAATTGGGAAAAACTCTAAACTGTTTTGACCTTTGACTATAAATGTTCCATTTATAAGAATGCTCACAGCAAGGGCATGTCTGCATGATGCTGAGGGTCCCCTTGCTGGTCTTCTCTATGTTGCATGTTCGGCTTCAAACTTGACCTCMCTGCAGCAGGCAATCCTCATAAACAATGTACTTCCTCATCTTATGAGGTGGTGTTGACTGGGAGKGCCTGTGACAGGGTTATTCAATAGATACCCAAGTGGTAAATTGCATTTTGTTATTAAGAAAGGACAAAGCTTTTTGATAAAGCACTTCACAACCCAAAAAACTACTCCTTGTATCTGCTTGGCTGAGTAATTAACCTAGTAATTTACCGGGTATTTTTTTTAATACACATTTTCATATAGCACACATTACCGTTGTTGATGAAGCKGTCTATGTCACCAAGGCAGTAACTCGGGTCAAGTTAATTCTAGGTCGTTACTAGTTACCACAGACACAGTTATAAAGTTATATACACTGCCTATTTCTACAATTACACTTCTTAGAATGTGATTTTAAACCTAACCCTAACCACACTGCTAACCTCATGCATAACCCTAACCTTAACTTAAGACCAAAAGGCAAACTTTTAGATTTTTATTTTTATTTTTTATAAGTTTTTTGATAGAGACAATTTTTACTTTGTGGCTGTAGTAACTTGTGGAAATCCTAATTATATGCTTTACAGATGTAGAATGACTGTAGCTCCAGATTGGACTATATTCAGGCCGGTAACGCCATTACGGTTTGTTGCTCCAGTCCTAGTTCACTGTATTAGTCAGACATTTGTTAGCTACCACCATAGCTGCATCCATTATTTCGTTTTGCCCTAGACAATACAGYACACACCTGTAAGAGCTACGAACTAACTTTCAAACCCGAATTGTAGGCCAACGTTAGCTAGCTAAATAACTAGCTAACATTAGCTAGCCTATAGCTAGCTAACCTGCCTCGCTAGCATTATCAAATGATAACTTTACATGACCAGCCGTATTCTAGACAATACACAATAAACTTGCATGAGCTACGAACTAACTAGGTTTTATTATCAAAAAACTAACTAAACAAAAGTCAATGTACTCCTTCACTTCACAAATGTACTCAGATCCCTACAGGCTCTGGGGGCCTGAGAGGTGGAAGCATCTTCAAACAGTATTCCCTGCAATGTTTTCAGCCTTGAAATAGTGGAAATCCAAATATCTTTTAGCCGCTTTCACAATGATTTACAGATATTTTGTTAGTTTGTCCTGTGCAATTAATGAACTSCGCAATAAACAAAATCAGCATTCTTCACGATTAATGTTTCAGGATCTCTCAACTGACTGACGTCCACAGACTGTTGGGCATCCACTGTCATAGCTTCATCATTTACATTTTCACTGCCTCTGCATAGGAGACCTTCTCGACAGCCCTGATCCTTCCTACTTTGACCTCCTTCACCCTAAAAGGGCACCCAGGGAACTCTGGAATGTGATTCGCATCACAATTTGAACACCTTGCATCCTCAGACTCTTCAACAATGATATTCCGTTTGCAAACACTTGACATGTGGCCCAACTTTTTTACATTTATGACATTGAAGCTTTTGTACATGAACTCGCACCGTATATCTCATATATCCCAGCTTTACATGGGTCAGGAGAAATTCTTCATCTTACTTCAATAATACAGAAACGCCTTCCTCCCTCTTTCCATTCACAGGGCGGGTTAAGCAACGTGAATCAACTACCAGTAAAATACTACTTGAGTAAAAGTCTAAAGGTATTTGGTTTTAAATATACTTAAGTATCAAAAGTAAATGTAATTGCTGAAATATACTTAAGTATCAAAAGTAAAAGTAGAAATCATCTCAAATTCCTTATATTAAGCAAACCAGACGGCACCATTTTCTTGTTTTTTAAATTTACGGATAGCCAGGGGCACACTCCAACACCAGACATCATTTACAAACAAAGCATTTGTGTTTAGTGAGTCCGCCAGATCAGAGGCAGTAGGAATGACCAGAAATGTTGTCTTGATAAGTGTGTGAATTGGACATTTCCTGTCCTGCTAAGCATTCAAAATGTAATGAGTACTTTTGGGTGTCAGGGAAAATATATGCAGTAAAAAGTACATTATTCTCTTTAGGAATGTAGTGAAGTAAAAGTAAAAGTTGTCAAAAAATATAAATAGTAAAGTAAAGTGCAGATACCCKAAAAAACTACTTAAGTAGTACTTTAAAGTATTTTTACTTAAGTACTTTACACCAGGGTTTCCCAAACTCGGTCCTGGGGCCCCCCCTGGGCACACATTGTGGGTTTTGCCCAAGCACTACAAAGCTGATTCAAATAGTCAACTCATCATCAAGCTTCAATTATTTCAATCAGCTGTGCAGTGCTAGGGCAAAAAATTCAAACGTGCACCCAGGGGGGGTCCCAGGACTGAGTTTGGGATACCCTGCTTTACACCACTGTATGTTCTTTGAGCAGATACAATTTCAAAGCTAGTGCAGTTTGTACAGTTGCAGTTACAGAGCTAGTACATCTCGTACAGATTACATTTCATTGCTAATAAAGATTTTCAAAGCTAGTACAGCAATTTCAAAAGCAGCTAGTACAGCAAAGTGTTGGGATTAGTCAATTTTTAAACATTAGCTGTAAAGGTACTTTAACATTTAATTGAGTCAGGGCCTGATTTATAGCTAGTTTTGGTTGGCTCCTCCGCTCAACGAGCCTGTCCACTTTACTTACTACCCTACTGGTTGAGCTTTGAACCACAATGACTTCAGGGCCTGAATGTCACAGGATGACCAGGGTAGGMMTCAACAAAATAACACAAAATTCTGCTGCATAAACATTCCAATTCATAAAAGCGTGCTTCTTCTATGTGCAAAAACTCCAATAATCTCCAAACTTCTCAGAAGCCTATCTCCCCATCACTCAGCGTTACCTGTTTTTTTTTGTCCACACATCACGATGCAGGAAACCTTATGACACTGGCAGGGGTTTTGCATCAGTCTGTGKCATCTTAAAAGTGAGTTATCACATGATTAGCCATTGTGAAGGGTTTCACGTCAGTGAGGTATGATGAAGTGTATCTCTGTTGTAGATCAGTGATCTCTGCTCTCTACTATGAGTGAGCGTGGGTCGGTGTCACCCAGAGAGAGCTGTCTGTCTCTCATTCCTCTACGCTATCACCTATCTCATGAATGCATACTGTATGTCTCTGTAACAGTCTGAGGAAAAAATGTACAGTTGCTACCTCCATAAGCATCAACCAAGGTACACGAACAAAGGAGCAAACTGGAAATGTATCACATAAATCACATTTGATTCGTTTTCACAGTAGAGATCGTACGAGGAGCCATCTGAGACAAAGGTAAACAATCACTGGGCTTGGGCCTTAATGGAACTTTTACTGTTGTTCCTGTTTTCTTTGGCTTGGTTTCTATTACTGTGGTATAGCAATGCTATTATGCAGAATGGGTGGATTATAAATCTTCTTGTGTTGTAAATCCCTGACTGAAAGGACAAACCCACTCAAAAACRTTTCATTAGTCTACTGTTGATACAGTCCCCAAATGTTTTGCATATTAGCATTCAAGTTTTCAAGATATTCGACAAAGTGTCATTTGCCACATCATCATGATGCAAAARGCATAGTTTATTTTCCTTTAAGCCAGCAAGGTGGAAAAATCTGCCGTTCTACCCTTGAGCAAGGTAGTTAACCTCCAACAACATCTGCTTCCCGGATGCCGATGATGTCGACGTCAATTAAGGCAGCCCCCCGCACCTCTCTGATTCAGAGGGGTTGGGTTAAATACGGAAGACACATTTCGGTTGAATGCATTCAGTTGTACAACTGACTAGGTTTCCCCTTTCCCTTCACATCTCCGATGTTGTGTCATTCATATTCACTGTCTCTCTCCTTCACAGCTATAGCCTGGTCCCAGATCGGTGCTATCATTCCAACTCCTTGTCAAAGACATGATAATTCAATAAGTAGTTGGCAAGAGAGCAAAAACAGACTGGCACCAAGGCAATCACAGCTAAGTTTAAGGAGAGAGGGCCCTGTTGCTTTACATTGTACATCTTCTCTTATCCTCAGAGCTCAAGTGGTTTTACAACCCTCAGTGGTGTCAGAGATGGTTAATAGTGTTATTGTATTGCAGCACTGGCAGGCAAACCACATTCACTGTTTTGGGCAGAGAGGGGTAAGAAAGCAAAACTCAGAAATTGCCTGAAGTATCGTTGGGACGCTGTTCTGTGACTCACCTGCCAATTGATTGGCAGCTCTCAATGATATCTTAAGCTACATCACTAGTGGAATGTATCAGCGCTGTGACAATGACAGTTGAGGACACCACACCATGTGATAGAGAGCATTGTAGGAATGTAGCTTTGAAGATAACGATCTGAGTGCCTCCATATCCCTCGGTCACATTCTTTCACTGATTAGTTTTGTCTCTAATGGTTAGTTATTCGAAGGCTGTTCAGGCTCATCACAATGAGGTGAGACCCAGTCATACATTTCTTTTTGAATAAGGTTGTTGTATTATTCCGAACCATCAGAGAACTCCTTATTAGACAACCTATTAGATATGCAAGGCACTTTTGTCCTCGTTCAATATCTTCTTTTTTTACAGACAAATCAGGCCTACTCATACAACATATTTTGTTGAAGTTTTATCCCGTAGTTGAAGCCTCAGTGCCAGTTGAGTTACGCTATCACTTATTATCATGCCAATGTCATGGTTGGCTTGATAATGACAGCCATTAAGGGGCGGCAGTGGCTAGAGCGTTGGGCCAGTAATTCAAAGGTTGCTGGATCGAATCCCTAAGCTGACAAGGTAAAAATCTGTTGTTCTGTCCCTGAACAAGGCAGTTAACCCACTGTTCCCTGGTAGGCTATCATTGTAAATAATAATTTGTTCTTAACTGACTTGCCTAGTTAAGTATAGGTTACATTTATTTAAATTTTTTGGGCAAGAGCACGAACAGAGATGGGACCAGGCTACCATAGTTGAACACTGGAGATAACCTCAAGAGAGATAACCTTGAGACACCTCAAACCTAATCTAAAATGCAAAATAGCTATTACAGCACAATTGACAATCATTACAGCATTCTTATCATTGTATTTCATGTTGATTACATACAGTACAACATCAATTTAGGTTTTACCTAACAGTTTTTTATGCTTATGTCACTAAGGTCTTGTACAGTACCAATATCACGAGTTTGTCCATTAATTCCCTCTGATTATCAACTGTCAAAAACGACAGTAAATGTTAGAATAGCAAAAGAAACGCTCCAGGGCCTTGATCATAGTTAAGATAAGAGTCGTCAGCAAGACACCAACTAAGACAGCAACCGACATCATGCTGTGTGTGTGTGTCCGTCACGCGTGTTCTTATCAGGCCCCATGTGCACGCGTCGTCTGCATACCTAGAAAACACATGCATGTAGGAGGATGTTCTCTTCTAGTACAGGTGCACAGGTCCTTATTGATACAGTATACTGAGTTCACTAAGGGTTGTTTCAGAAGAGGAATATTCAATAATACTGTATTTCATCATATAGTATTATGACTATAGTAGTTGGCCTATGTGGTTAGCAACCGGTATCTTTAGAAGATGTTGACATTTATTTTGTATGTTTTTTCAATGACTGATCAATGAAAGTAGAGTTTGGTAGGGGCTCAGTCAAGGCAAATTATAACTCAAAATCACAGCTAAAGTTTGMGCTCTACTGAAAACCACATCAGGGAGTGTCCAAGGTAAACGAAACAACATTGATCCATATAAAGGTCCAGGTGAGAGTCATTTTGTTTACTGAACATTTGTTTCAGGATTAGATTACTTTAATTTCTAATTCTCACACTCCTCTATGTTCTCCCTYCCCTGAACAAAACTTTAAGATTCCAGATTCCATTTAATTGAAAAGCCATTTCATTCAATATACTTTGTTCAGAATACATATTTAGTAGTAAGCTTATGTTACCCCACATTTTACTTATGTGGGGTAACACATAAGTATAAGTTACCTCTTAGTGCTCTGGCTATGTACATATAACCCAGACTGATACAGGCCTGCTGTTCAGGGAAGTCAGTGTGGCACATGGAGTTACCGGATGCCCTTATAGCCTCAGATACACCTCATTACCACYTTGGGCAGATGACTGGAKAGATATTGCTCTATGTGTGTCTATTTAAATTGATATAGACATAAACAAAACATTTGGTATGTTATCCTGCAGGCCTGTGTTGTATGCCAGAAATGCCCCTGTTGCCTGCAGTGTTAATTTAAGATCAATCCACACATCACCATCAACAGGAGTCAGGGCACCAAGTAGTACACTATCAACCCAAACATCACCATCACCAGGACAACCAAGCCGCTATGTAGGCTGTAAATTAGTATATTTTATATTGCACTGACCTTAAATTCTATCAATAATGCACCAACTAAGCTGCAAGCTATGTGTAGAAGATTTGGTACTGTAATTTGCATAGCCTTGGTACTCATCTCAACATTATTAGGCTACATGAATTATGTCTGCTCAAATGGATTAAGGAAGACAGACATTGTCAAATAGGTCCTCACATGTTAAACAAAAAGGATAATTTGTTTGTCCAAACATAAATATTTAAATACATGTTAATTCATACATAACAGACAGCGGATAGGGCAAAATCCCCCCCAAGATGCAAATACAGTTCARGGTAACTCAAAGCAGCCAAAGTTGAGGTTGCTGATCCATCAGCTGCTTTTTTAAATAAACACTGCAGGTAGAAGGGGATACAACACAGTGCTGCGGGATAACATACCAAATGTGTTGTTTATGTCTGGTGTTCAACCTTCCTAAGTTCTCCCATGTCATCCTGTTCCTCCTCACACTCCAATGGGTTCGCGCTCCAAGACCCTGGTGCTTGCCTACGGAGCAGCAAGGGGAACTGCCCCTCCTTACCTTCAGGCTATGCTCAAACCCTATGTCCCAACCCTAACCACTCCGTTCAGCCATCCCTGGGTCTCTTAGCCCACCTCTAAGGGAAGGCAGCTCCCGCACAGCCCAGTCAAAGCTTTTCTCTGTCCTGGCACCCCAATGGTGGAACAAGCTTCCCCCTACAGTCAGGACAGGGTTCCTTGCCCCTTTTCCGAAAACCTCTGAAACCCTACCTCTTGGAAGAATATCTRAATTAAATGACTCTCACGTACCATCTAAACTGCTGTAAAATATATTTTTCATAATCAAAAATATTGTATTTTCAGCTGTTTGAAGCTGGTGTACAAACCGAAAGTAAAAGATGCAAAAACGAAACTTGAGCAGGGGAAGCATCTATATATCTACATAGAACAGATCTACTGCTTCTTAGACTTGCTTTCAATTTACAGATCTATAACTCACATTTCTATGTGAATTTGATTGGTCGCCCAAAAAGTTACATATTGCAGCTTTAAATATTGTATATATCTGTCTTTTGACTACCAAAAATGTCAACCATGACCTACAGTATTAGTAGTTTCTCTGACCTCTAATGCAGAATGTTGTTTGTAATGAGTACTGCTATATCACTTCTGTAAGTAAATCTCTGCTACTACTTTAGGTTACAATATGAATGGAATAGTGGTCATACAATATCATACAACTTAATCCAAGATGGCGTAGCAGTCGGATGTGTGTTTGTCTTGTCCCGTCTTGTCCCATGTAAATAGTCGGAGTTGGAGCTTGGAACCAACAAATTTGGACAGATTGGACAGATTTCCACCGGCAGATTTCCACCGGTTGAATGTCAGATTTCCACCGGCAGATTTCCACCGGTTGAATGTCCTTTGCTRGTGTTCTTGGCCCAAGCAAGTCTCTTCTTCTTATTGGTGTCCTATAGTAGTGCTTTTATTTTTTTTACAGAAATTTGATCATGAAGGCCTGATTCACACAGTCTCCTCGGAACAGTTGATGTTGAGATGTGTCTGTTACTTGAACTCTGTGAAGCATTTATTTGGGCTGCAATTTCTGAGGCTGGTAACTCTAATTAACTTATCCTCTGCAGCAGAGGTAACTCAGGGTCTTCCTTTCCTGTGGCGGCCCTCATGAGAGACAGTTTCATCATAGCACTTGATGGTTTTTGCGACTGCACAATTTTCATAGTTCTTAAAATTTTCCGGATTGACTGACCTTCATGTCTTAAAGTAATGAAGGACTGTCGTTTCTCTTTGCCTATTTGAGCTGTTCTTGCTATTGATGGGTTCGGATTTCTAAACTTTACATATTGTTAATAATCACTTATACTAGAGACATGAGGAGTGCCTTAGTCTGGTTTATACACCAGAAGTTAATGGGTATCTGTAGGAGGAATGTATATGGTTGGGTCAGGAGGAGCCAGGGGGCTTTGGGAGGTGCTGAGTAGAGGAGAGGCAATCACATAATTGCGGTCACTGATAATGGTTGAGAGCCGTGGATTAGTGAGGAAGGGAGTTGAGGTCAGATAAGGTCACATTAAGGGAGAAGGAACAGTTTATTGCCCACATCACTTAATCACTTAACGTCCTGCCTAGTAATAAAGATGTAATATTTAGAGGGAAGGAGGAGACTCCTCCCAAATTGGGGTATATATACTACCACTGGTGGAAATATGTTTTTGTCTTATGCAGCTGTATGACTCAATGGGTGAAAAAACTTGGTTTAAGCTTTACTAATCGTCCGTGTGTTTTACTCGGTTCATTTAGAACCTAACACCATAATATGGACTTGGTCTTTTACCAAATAGAGTTATCTTCTGTGTACTACCCCTACCTTGTCACAACACAACTGATTTGTTCAAAAACATTAAGAAGGAAAAAATTCCACAAATTACATTTTAAAACTTCTTCTTAATAGGGGGCGCTGTTTTCACTTTGGGAAAAAATCGMGCCCAAATTAAACGGCCTCGTACTCTGTTCTAGATCATACGATATGCATATTATTATTACTATTGGATAGAAAACACTCTGAAGTTTCTAAAACTGTTTGAATTACATCTGTGAGTAAAACAGAACTCATTTGGCAGCAAACTTCCAAACAGGAAGTGAAAATTCTGAAAATGGGTCTCTGTGTAAGGCCTTGCCTATTCAATTGCCTTGTATTTATGGATCTGTATGCACTTCATACGCCTTCCACTAGATGTCAACAGGCAGTAGAATGTTGAATGAGGTGTCTAGCCTGATGTGGGACCGAATGAGAGCTTTTGGAGTGACAGGTCCGCCATATTGGCAGTATTTTGCTGCGCACKMGGGAGCACCATATKATTTTCTGCAATGCGTTAGGTAGACACGACGAAATGCTCCGTCTGGGACGTTATTGGATACATATGAGAAAAACATCATAAAGATGGATTTTCAACTGAGTTTGACCAGTTTATATTCGACTTTTATTATGACTTTTGGAATTTTTCGTTCCATGCGCCAAGCGTTCATGGACACGTGAGCACCATTATGCTAGCCAAAGTTGCTAATTCGACAGAAGAAATGGACATTCTAAAACAAAACAACGATTTATTGTGGAACTAGGACTCCTTGCACTGCATTCTGATGAAAGATCATCAAAGGTAAGAGAATATTTATGATGTTATTTCGTATTTTTGTGGAATATGTTGACTCCAACATGGCGGAGAATGGCTGAGCGCTGTCTCAGATTATTGCATGCTGTGCTTTGTACTAAAGTTATTTTTTAAATTCTAACACAGCGGTTGCATTAAGAACAAGTGTATCTTTCATTTGCTGTACAACATGTATTTTTCAGCAAAGTTATGATGAGTTTTTTGGTTAGATTACGTTGCTGTGTAAAATTCTTCCGGACAATTTGGTGTTATTTGTGACGATGGCTGCGGTTGTAAAACCCAGATTTGTAGCTATAAATATGCACATTTTCGAACAAAACATAAATGTATTGTTAAACATGATGTCATAAGACTGTCATCTGATGAAGTTGTTCAAAGGTTAGTGATTAATTTTATTCTCTATTTTGTGGTTTTGTGAAAGCTATGTTTGCGGTGAAAAATGGCGTTGTGTGTTTGGCTATTGTGGTGAGTTAATATAAATATATGTTGTGGTTTCGCTGTAAAACACTTAAAAAATCGGAAATATTGGCTGGATTCACAAGATGTTTATCTTTCATTTGCTGTACAACATGTATTTTTCATAAAGTGTTATGATGAGTATTTATGTATTTCACGTTGCTCTCTGTAATTATTCTGGCTGTTTGGTGCCATTTATGATCATGGCACCAATGTAAAACCAGGATTTGTAGCTATAAAATATGCACTTTCGAACAAAACATAAATGTGATTGTATAACATGATGTTATAAGACTGTCATCTGATGAAGTTGTTCAAAGGTTAGTGATTCATTTTATCTCTATTTGTGGGTTTTGTGAAAGCTATGTTTGCGGTGAAAAATGGCATTGTGTGTTTGGCTATTGTGGTGAGCTAACATAAAATATATATTGTGTTTTCGCTGTAAAACGTTTTAAAAATCGGAAATGTTGGCTGGATTCACAAGATGTTTATCTTTCATTTGCTGTATTGACTTGTGATTTCATGAAATTATATCGTATGATATCCCTGTGGCGCTAGGCTAGGCTATGCTAGTCCGCTTTTTCTGATGAGGATGATCCCGGATCCGGGAGGGTATTAAGTAGAGGATTTATTAACAAAGCACACCTGTTAATTGAAATTCATTCCAGTTGAGTATGCAAGCTGTCATCAAGGCAAATGGTGGCTACTTTGAAGAATCTCAAATATAAAATATATTTTGAATTGTTTAACACTTTTTTGGTTACCAGACAACTCCATATGTGTTATTTCATAGTTTTGATGTCTTCACTATTTATACTACAATGCAGAAATAGTACAAATAAAGAAAAACCCTGGAATGAGTAGGTGTGTCCAAACTTTTGACTGGTACTGTATATGTTCTGGACCCGGTTGTACAGTACAATAGCATACAAATTGGATGACTTAACTTATCATACATCTTGGAGGATGTATAGTATTATACTTCTTTCTCTGAGACCAGGTTGCTTGTTGCCCAGTAACAACAAAGGAGATCTCCTCTAACAACAAAAAATGGCAACCAAATGTATTTTTTTCAGGTTTTCCTCTAACCCCTCTTATGCAACATGTTGTTTGGGACAAACAATCAAATGCACGGGACTCTCTGCTGCTTTGTGCCAGATGTCATCTATCAAGGTGCCAGAGGGCAGGAAGGGGGAGGGAGGGTTTGGCGCTGGGTAGGGCAACAGCTGGCTCACACTGAGGACACACCTCTGTTTTGTCCCATATATACCTGTAGTGATACAGCCTGTAGTTTCAGGGTCACAGCCACACTCAGGGCACGTCAAAGAGCATCACTGTCTCAGTACTTACTCAGCCACCACCATGGGGAATTGCAMCCAGGGATGCAAAGACTARTTCTCTCGGCAAAAGAACACCAACATCCGTCTTACACTGCCGGTAGTCTGCTTCGTCTGGCAGATCGCCATGATCATCCTCTTCGGAGTCTTCATCCGCTACGACYAGGAGTCGYACYCACACTGGGTAGAGACCAAGGCCCATGASAACATCACCAGRGACATAGAGAATGACTTCTACTTCAGATACCCCAGTAAGTACATTCATAATCACTGGACTGCCTGGTGCATCGTTTAGGTTGACAATATACAGTAAATGTATGATTCATGGTTTCATCTTCATTGAAATGATAAAGAATCAGGTTATTAATAAAAAGCATGCTTGCTGTTTGATCAGATGACAACCTTTGATCTCTAGGATGTTTGACAATTTCCCCTGTGAAATCCCCTGGACAACGATCTCAGTCTCAGTTATTTTGAAAGCATCTATTCYTTAGTGGACAAATGCAGTGGCAGTCCAAATTTGCCTCTCTAACTTCTCTAACTTGGGTTAAAACTACATATTCTCTTTACCAAATGTAGGTCAGTGGTTATTTCCAATTTGTCTGATTCTAGCTTGGTTTATACCAGCTTCTGATGGTGCATCTTTGCTGATAGCCAGGCTGAATGAGTGACAAGTTAAGTTCACTTGTGATGTTATGTGGCATCTGTTTCCTCTTGTAATATGATGTGTTTGGATTTATCAGAGATTATWTCCCAGCTGTAGCTCTGGCGTGTAAACTGATAGGGTGTGTATCATAAACATTCTAATCTGATGATGACATATCCAGTTGAACATGTTGAGTTAACTGCTTTAAAACTTTGACCAAATGGTACAGAACATCAGGACTGATTTTTATCAAAAACTATGCAACTACTGAGAGCCTCTTGCATTGGATGCAATATTATGTTGCATTAACTAATAGGATTTATTTCACACTTTGAATAATTATCTCACTCTCCACCTCTCTCTTTCTCTCTCATTCTCCTTCTAACCCTCCTCTCTCCAGGCTTCCAGGATGTCCATGTGATGATCTTTGTGGGTTTCGGGTTCCTCATGACTTTCTTGAAGAGGTACAGCTTCGGCGCAGTCGGCTTCAACTTCCTCATTGCCTCCTTCGGCCTGCAGTGGGCTCTGCTCATGCAAGGCTGGTTCCACTCTCTAGATCCTCAGACAGGAAAGATCTTCATCGGTGTTGAAAGGTATGCAACCGCACTGATGTGCATCTATGAGGCTGCAATTTGTTCAGTAATTAGAGTGAGAACTGATGAGGTATGCACACACATAGGAGAGGGGAGGGGAGGAGGCTTAATCAGTGAGTTGCTACTCATACTGAAACAATGGCAGAATGGTTATTTTTTATTTTACCTTTATTTAACTAGGCAAGTCAGTTAAGAACAAATTATTATTTGCAATGATGGCCTAGGAACAGTGGGTTAACTGCCTTGTTCAGGAGCAGAATGACAGATTTGTACCWTGTCAGCTCGGGGATTTGATCTTGCAACGTTTCGGTTACTAGTCCAACGCTCTAACCACTATGCTACCCTGCCTCCCCTACCCTGCCCCTATTGGAGCAATAGACTGTACCATAGACTCTCTTAGGGTTAAGCAAGCTGTCACCATGGGTTAAGCAGTGATGGGTTAAACCAGGTATGGGCAACTGGCGGCCCGAGGGCATCATATTATTATTATTTAAACTGGGGGGGGACTCAGTCGGGGTCTCAACTTACTATTGAGTGTTAGAATAATAGAATAAACTAAGTGCAATTTCAAAATGTGGTTGTGCATCAGCAGTCACTCAATTAGCCCATGTCAGCTACATTTGTTTTTAGATTGGTGAGTTAGTCTAGTGGTCAGCTATCTAAGCATGATCGTATTACCGATCAGTGTGGGGCCCATTGATGCAAATATTTGCCTCCACCCCATGACAAAATGTGTAGAATTGCAGCAAACTTGCTTTAGAACAGCAACATATTCTCTACGTCCCATGCCAAAATGTGCTGTTTTGCAGGAAATGAACTTTGAAATGTAAATGTTTTCTCTTCACTGTCACGAGGGGGTTCACCCCATCAAAGTTGCCCATCCCTGGGTTCAACTGATGGATGGGTWCTTGTTCTGAGAATCTCAATAACAAGAGGCGGGGAGGTTGTAATCATTTAGGTTGACTTCATCACAAATATCATTATCCTTGAGACTTATCTCCTGTGGTATTCATCTTGAAGGGCAGACTATCATTCCTCTCATAGATGAGAGAAAGACCTGAAGGAGGATTACCTGAAGGAGGATTACTTACTGATCTAGTCATTCAGGTTTTACTACTGTATACATGACTGACTCTCACATGACTCTCCAGTAATAATCTGTCTCCACCCCACCCACCTGTGTCTTCTATCTGCAGTCTGATCAATGCTGACTTCTGTGTGGCGGGCTGTCTCATAGCCTACGGGGCAGTGCTGGGKAAAGTCAGCCCGGTCCAGCTGTTGGTTATGACCCTGTTTGGTGTCACTCTGTTCGCTGTGGAAGAGTACATCATTCTGAACTTACTTCATGTGAGTCCCATCAAGCACTCTCTGGGCGTACAACTATTAAATTAAACACACTGTATTAGCCATGGTTGGATTCATTTAATTCCCCCTATAACCCTGATATAGTAACTTATTTATCTAACCTCAATGGCCTGCAGCCACATAATCACATGGTTTGGTACACCTGGTAACAAATGACTGTTTCTGTACCCACAGGCTAGGGATGCCGGTGGCTCCATGGTTATTCACACCTTTGGAGGTTATTATGGTCTGGCCATCTCCCGGGTCCTTTACCGACCTAATTTACACCAGAGCAAGCGTATGCAGGGCTCTGTGTACCACTCCGATACCTTCGCCATGATCGGTGAGTTAGTTGTCCATTGCATAAACATATGAATGGTTCTGATTTGCTCTGTGTGGGTTTCACTCCCTCTGGTGATGGTGACCTATCTTTAGTTTGTAGAAGTTTTCTGCCATGGCACTGTTCCTGTTCTGAAGTATGTGTGATGATCGGTGTGTCTTAACTGTMTTGTCCCTTCTCTCTCCTCAGGCACAATGTTCCTGTGGATGTTTTGGCCCAGTTTCAACTCGGCCATTACTGACCATGGAGACGGRCAGCACAGGGCAGTCATCAACACCTACCTGTGCCTAGCCTCCACTGTCCTCACCACAGTGGCCATCTCCAGCCTTTCCCAGAAGACTGGCAAGCTCGACATGGTAAGGAACCATCACTATGTGTATGTGTGTTTGAATATGTGACATTCTCTGTAACTGTGTATTTGTGACACTAACTGACAACCTCTCAGTCTACATAATCTTCCTCTGCACTCATCTTGTTGACTGACAAGTTTTCGAGTGTCATGACTGGTGCTCTCTCTTGCTTAACAGGTGCATATCCAGAATTCCACCCTGGCGGGGGGTGTTGCCTTGGGGACAGCGGCTGAGTTTATGATCTCTCCCTACGGCGCTCTGATCGTGGGCTTCTTCTGCGGCATAATCTCTACCATGGGCTACATCTTCATTTCTGTGAGTCTCACCCCTGGCCTCTCACAGCTTGAAGCTACAATGTCTTGTTTTGTAGGCTTAGTAGGTTCTGTCCAAAGAAAGTCATGACAACTCTTACAACTCTTATTTACTTCTTATGAATGATGTTGAGCCACAAAAAAAAGGTATAGCACTCTAAATGGCTGCCTAATCTTTATTGGGCAGATTCCTTTGCCATAAACGGTAATACCTTATTTGGGTGTGTTGCGGGTGTGTTGTTAAACCTTTCCCCGTCTCCTCCCAGCCCTTCTTGGAGAAGACACTGAAGATTCAGGACACGTGTGGAGTACACAACCTGCATGCCATGCCTGGGGTGATTGGCGGGATAGTTGGAGCCATCACTGCTGCAGCTGCCAGCGAGTCAGTCTACGGAAAGCAGGGGTGAGTCCGGAGACCCGAGAGGGCCTAAGGCTACACAGCCAAACCACATGAACCTGAACATGTATCCTTGTTACCAGACAATCAGAACACATATTCCCCCACAACCTCTCATCAACCAATCATATCACACAGTTACTGTATGTCACAGGACATATCTTAAACGATTAATGTCATTTTACACCAAACAAATTATGTCACAGTCCCAGTTTAGACTATCATAATCTGACAGTTAGTTGGAAATATACAGAGTCATTAGAAGACTCAACATCAAGACTAAATATGGGACACAATCTGATTCTGTACATTGTTCTTTTCCGTCCAGGTTGATCAACACGTTTGACTTCACTGGAGACTTTAAGGACAGAACCGTGTTAACTCAGGGTGGATACCAGGCCGCTGGCATGTGTGTGTCCATTGTTTTTGGGGTTGTAGGCGGAGCTATAGTCGGTGAGTTTGGCCGGCCATGGGCATATAAAGGGTGACCTAGAGGTGACATGGGTGGTATAGGGGGGGATGTACTTGAAGGAAAGGGACTGAAGTTAAACGCTATCTCCTCTGTTCACAGGTTCCATCCTGAAGTTACCCATTTGGGGTGATCCTGCTGATGAGAACTGTTTCGATGATGAGGTGTACTGGGAGGTAAGGGAACCAGCCACTCATCACCTGCTGTTCACAATACAACCGCTGGGTGGTGCCATTGTCTTTGATTTAGTCTCACGTGAAGCGCTACAGACCACCTTTGAGATCTACATCTGAATTTTTATGACTAAATGGCGAAAAAAAAGATKAACTATAGTAGTCAATAAAACTATTGCATTACATTGACCACACTGAAGACATTTCACACAAGTATGACAATAAAACCTAAATCACCTATGATTTCTTCACAGCTCCCTGATGAAGAGGAGGAGCATCAGGAGAGCATCCCTCCCATTCTGGAGTACAACAACCACATGATCCACAAGCAGCAAGAGCTGTAAGTCCATTCAGCATGCTCTGTTTGACCATATCACAAAACTAGTTTGTGATTTGTTGAAGTTATAATCAAGGATTAGTTTTGAATACAGTACTTGTTTATAGATAATCCAATCTTTTCTCAAACCATTATGTTCTCTGTTGATTGTAATGACTAATCATTCCACAGGATAGAGCAGTGTAGGAAAAAATGTGTGTTTCACTTTCTGGGATGTTTTGCTCCTAACAGATCTGAGTCCAACTTCTCTGTGGAACACTGTGAAAGCTAAATACAGAGGTGTGAGGACACCACCACCCAAACATGTCCTGCTGGACCATGGAATTACCACGGAAATCCAACAGACAACTGCACTCCCCTTAAATGAAGACACCTATACAAGGCACATTAAAACATGCTTTCTTGCATCTTATGTTAAGGTCATTACCTACATTTGAAGCCATTAGATACTATACGTGCCTTCACCCCTCCKCCCACCACCCACACCATTAGATCACATACACTTCCMAGATGGTTATGCACTGGCACGGAACACTGTGTCCTGAATTCTGGTAAAATGCTGATCTATTGAAAGGACCTCAGAGATCTGCACTTAATCCACATGATGTATGTCTAACTATAACCTACCACACAAATGGCCAATAGAGCTTTTCCTGAGCATTGGTATACTGTGTAATATATATATATATATATAAAATAATCACACACTGTGAAATCTTTGATCACAACCACTGAATTGAATGAGGATGAGGAAAGGATTTTTCATGAAATTACTTTGACCAATCCTCATTCTGTGGACTTGTATGTTGTACATTTTCTTCCCATTTTCTTTTCAGAGAAAATTGTATTTTAATATAGCTGGTGCATATGTAAAGAGGACAGTAGTTTACTTTTAGTTCAAAGTGAATATTTTGTCTCGAGTGCTCTGAAAAAYKCCKAAATGGTTTTGCTCTATTTTCACAATGCAGGAGTACCCTTTGAGTCCCCAATGTGATKATTTTCTTTGTTTGGGATAAAGATTTAAAGTATTTAACCAAAGAGTTAGTGTTGAGGTGTAGAAGTACATTTAAACTTTACTTGAACCTTTTTGGTGACATGATGTATTTAAACAGCTTTTAAAGCTTTGTACATGCAAACACATTTTCATCACTATCTCTAATGATTGAATGTATCCCCTGCCTTCTGAGATGCCCTCTATGTCTTCCACCTCTTAATTATGTTTTTACTGTACTGTTAAAATCATGTTTATTTAAATGTTGCTACTCATGTAACTTAACAAATAAAATGTGATGTTAGATATACTGTTTGCCTCTTCTCCTTGATAGCTCCACAGTCATGTAAGATGAATGTTAGGATGTGTATATCTGATGTCATGCTCAGTGTGAATGAGAAGATARTGTACACAAGATGTACATACAGACCAGCATGATCAACATGTACTGGGGGGCCTTTTGAATGTCCACCACTATGGTGAGGTAATGAAGGGCTAAAATCAATGACCTGCTATCCTTTTAAAAGGCAAATGCAGTCAGCAATTTCGGAGAGGGGAAACGCTTTTCATTGCARACAAAATTACTTTTTCGCAGCAGATTAGGAAAATTAACGTAGCACGTTAGGAGACTGAGGTTAAGGTTAAGAAGAAGGATTTGGGTCAGAGCTAGCAGGAACTAACCTGCTACGGAAATCGCTTTCTATGGAAGTGCCGTGAAATGTGTCCCCCTTTTGGAGAGACTACTACTATGGGGCCTACACCATGTGACCATGTCTGTTTGAGGATGATGAATTATTTGATGATTGTTTGAAAGTCATGGTAAGTCTTCTATTTCAATTCAGTAATATTATTGAAATTGTTTTGAATATATGAATCATGTATGAATCATGTTACACCTACAGTCAGTAACATGATGCTTTGGGACAGATTACAACTAAGGAGAGTTTGAAAGGAGTTTTATTATATAAGTTGCCTCTGAAATTGATCTAATGTCTGTATATTTGCACATTTAAACGTGACTAACTGGCATTTTCATGTATTTTCTAGAGGCTTAATACAGCAGCTGTATTTTAACTTTGATAAAACAGTTTTTTAGTCTAAAGCCACTAAACCCAAAAGTTTAGCTATTTAATTGTATTGAGTACATTCTTGGTTAGAGAGGCTTAGAGAGGTCAATCCAGGGGCCCAAGGGGCTGTATTACATAACCAGAGACACTTGTTTAGCCTTATACTGCAACATGTTAGAGGTTAAAGGTTAGATCAATCTCTGTCACACTCTGTGAAGTGAAGAGCACCCCTCTGACTAACTGTCAGAGGCCAGGTGTTGGCCCTACCATCTGTTACTCTCAGCCAAGTCCCTCCCCTCATCTCTCGCTCTGTGTTTTCTGTGAACAGGTATTATTTTAATGTACTGTTGTGTATTTTAATGTGTATATGGATGTGTAGTTTAATGTGTATATTGTATTTTGATGTGTATTGTTGTGCTAAACAGGGCACATCTGGAAAAGAGACCTTGGTCTCAGCATTGACTCCCTGTCAAAATAAAAGTGAAATACGCCACTGATGTGGAATATGTCCTGTGTCTTCTGTCTGAGACTCMCTATGGTATGTATGTTCATTATAGGTCTGACAGACGTGATTATCACCATCATTGTACCAAGTTCCCGTGAATAACTCTTACTTTCACTCTCACATACCCATAKGCATTTCTATTTCAAGAGTATCTGCATCAAAGAGGGGGGTTATTAGTAGGACCATAAACACAGACAGAAAGCAAACCATGTCATTGCTCGCTGAGCATATGTGTGGGTGTGGTGGGTTAAGGAGAGGGGATGAGCTGGCCTGATAGAGGTCTGTGGCCTGTCCATTTTGGTCATACCAGACTGGTCACCCTCAAGGCCAACCTTTCCAATCCCAGGATTCTCATGGTAATGAGGCCTAACAGAGGTCCCGGTCACTGGACAATAGGGTCATTTCCTGATCCATCACCATGGCGTTTAATGAACTCTAACCACTCAGTGTGGACACTAGCTTTGTGCCTGCCTGACAAACCAGCTGGTTTTATGAGTGAAGAGGACACAATAAATTATGATTTCTATATTTAAGCTTAATTATGAGGTTACTTATCTTAACTATCAGTTTGAATACAATAGTTTGCTGAATATTTTACAAGGGACCCTTTATTCACAATGGAAATGGTCTTCTACAGGAATGAGTGGCAAAATATACTGTATATATCTGCATTTGGAAATAATTGGACAGCTTCCTCATAATGAATCTACTCTGGAGTAAGTTCAGTGAGCGCATGTCCCTAGGTTTGGCCCCTGAGTCCTGAAGTGGCTTTATGAGGAATTCCTCACTTCTAATCCTGATGGGAGGAAAGTCAACCAGGGGAACCCTGACACTAAGGCAGTGTGCAGCAACTCCAGCCCAGGTTTAGGGGATTACATGGGATAAATTAGATGGACAGCAGGGGAGAGCAGGGAGGGTGGAGCAACAATTTCCCTGATTCACATAGCTTTCCCATGAGGAGGAGGGAGGAGGGATTGGAGCTTCAAACTGAGGGAGAGAGAACGCTAGACAGAYGAGGTAAAGAATGAGAATGGGGGGGAGAAAGTGAGAGGGAAATGGCTTCAAATATCTTCTTCTGGCTAATCAAACAAGGCTGTGGGAGTTTGGGGGGCCGACAGAGGGGGATGGAGGCGGGATGCAAAAGGCAGGAGGAGGAGGAGGCAGTGGGACTGTAACAGAGATGTCCCTGTTAATCCTGTGTTTGAAGAGTGCAGGAGGACAGGCAGGTGGGCAGACCCTCCTATAGTCCTGGGGTGCTGGAGGAGAGTGGAGGGAGCTCCTCTCCTGGATCACATGACCCTGGGAGTGTGTGTGAAACCACTCTACCCACCATTGTCCCCCTGGGGCCAGCCCCATCTGAAAGGCTGCAGAAAGCCTGTAATCAGATTAAAGGTTGCTGGGAAGAGGGGGGGCCAGATTTTCGGGGAACGTGAAGGGGGGGGGGGCCGCTCTCTAATCAATACCTGCCATTGAAGTGCAGGAGAGGGGCTAAATAACGCAGCAGGTGGGTGTGGGGTACTGGGCCGCGGGGACAAATTGGCCTGTTGTTGGAGGGGGGATAACGGCTGGGCCAGGAGGAGTGGCACAATCAGTAAGCTTGGAGTGTGGTAGAATGGGTGGGTGGGAAAGGGGGGACCGGGAGAACTCAAAAGGTGGCGGCCCTCTCCCCTCCCGCCCTGGTAATTATATCACTTTTGTGAGCTGATTGGAGCAGGCTGCAGGGTCCATCTGGACTGATAGATCTCTATTCTCAGACTCACACTGGTCTCACCAACCCACCACTGAATGAACTATCAGGGGCTCCTCTGCTCTTAATAGGACTCATCATCATCAGGTTTCCTGAGAGGTCTGTCCCTGTCAGTCAGCCATCACACAACACCACAGCTCACTAATGACAGACAATAGGCTTCTCCCTGCTTCCCTCCACGTCCCAGGTGGAGCATTAATGGAGAAAGAACTTCAACTAGTTGCACCATTTCATTTGAACACTGAGGCTGTGGATGGTCTTTTGTGCTTAGGTGCTTGAATGGATGTGATTTGGAAGGAATGAATGTGAAAGAGGTTTGTGGTTGGGAAGGACACCCTCTTGAAACATTCTGGAAAGTGAGAAGCATCAGGGGTGGAATATTACATAAAGGAAACTTCTCATCTCCGTGTTTCCACACACTGAACTAGGCCTATTGCCATATTTTTTTTATTTAACCTTTATTTAACCAGGTAAGTCAATTAAGAACAAATTCTTATTTACAATGACGGCCTGGCAAGACGCAAAATGCCGCCTGTGGGGACGGGGGATAAAAAAACGATGTAAGACAAAACTGACAACACAGACAGAAGACGCTGGCAACAGCACAAATACACCAGCAAACAAACAGTGGATGTGTGTGTGGTGTTTGTTAAGTAAAACAACATMTTTCCTTACGTAAGGAAACGCAAACTAGTGACATCAGGTGACAATTAGAAACAACTACTACCAGATCCTGGCGCTTRAGGTTGGCTTGGAGGGAATTCCAAGAATAATGAAAGGACCTTTTTCCATGCTCGGTTCTAATTTTCAGGACTGTTAGCATAAAACAACATTGAGATTTGAGCTTGTTTTCATTTCGAGCTAGAAGAGAGGATAGATAAAATGGCAGTTTTCCTAAAATGGCCTTCTAATAAGAATGTACCCGTGTTTGAGCCTGAGTGTTGCTAGTGATGTCCACAGCACAGTAGAGATCACATGGGTGAGTTAGACGTCTCTGATTGGTGACAAAACGAAGYGCCCCACATGAAAAATTAATACAGTTTACTATAGAATAATACAGTACTTATTATAGAATTCTGTAGTAAACTGTAGTATACTGTAGAATACTATACTATGCAATATAGTATACCTCAATCATGTGTATACTTACTATAGAATGTTAGAGTATACCCACTGGCTCCAGGTCATCTATAAGTCTTTGATAGGTAAAGCTCCACCTTATCTCAGCTCACTGGTCACCATAGCAACACTCACCTGTAGCACGCGCTCCAGCAGGTATATTTGACTGGTCATCCCCAAAGCCAACACCTCCTTTGGCCGCCTTTCCTTCCAGTTCTCTGACGCCAATGACTGGAACGAATTGCAAAAATCCCTGAAGTTGGAGACTTATATCTCCCTCACTAACTTTAAGCGTCAGCTGTCAGAGCAGCTTACCGATCGCTGCAGGTGTACACAGCCCATCTGTAAATAGCTCATCCAACCAACTACCTACCTCATCCCCATATTTGTTTTTGTTTTTCTGCTCTTTTGCACACCAGTATTTCTACTTGCACATCCTCATCTGCACATATATCACTCCAGTGTAAATTGTTAAACTGTAATTACTTCYCCACTATTGGCCTATTTATTGCCTTACCTCCTTACTTCATTTGCACACACTGTATGCAGATTTCTCTATTGTGTTATTGACTGTACGTTTGTTTAATCCATGTGTAACTCTGTGTTGTTTTTGTCGCACTGCTTTGCTTTATCTTGGCCAGGTCGCAGTTGTAAATGGGAACTTGCTCTCAACTGGACGACCTGGTTAAATAAAGGTGGAAAAAGAATATACAACTGTAGAATAAATAGTATAATAGTAAATACTGCATTATACAACAGACCGCAAAAACACCACATTAAATTATACAGTAATGTCTGCAAAAACACAACAGTAATTACTACAGTATATAGTACAGTATATAATTGTTTGCACATACCCTGCCCATTCCCCTCCCCATATCCCAATTTGCGCCACCCATYAGTGAGAAAACTACATGCCAAGTATAGARCGTATATTGTGTTCCCTACAGGTTATTCTCTACAGGATTGGCGTCCTGACCTTGGGAAGGTTGAGCTAACATAGGCTAATGTGATTAGCATGAGGTTGTAAGAAACAAAAAAAATCCCATATCTGATATGGGCAGAAAACATAAATGATTGTTAATCTAACTGCACTGTCCAATTTACAGTAGCTATTACAGTGAAAGAATACCATGTTATTGTTTGAGGAGAGTGCACAATTATGAACTTGAAAATGTCTGAGTAAACCAATTAGGCACATTTGTACAGTCTTGATACAACGTTTTGAATAGATATGCAATAGTTCATTGGATCAGTCTAAAACTTTGCACACGTACTGCTGCCATCTAGTGGCCAAAGTCTAAATTGCGCCTAGGCTAAAATATTTCATTTTTGCCTTTCTCTTGCATTAAAAAGATGGTGGTACAAAAAAAACTAAACAAAAAAACATGTTTTTTTCTTTGTATTATCTTTTACCAGAWTGATTGTGTTATATTCTCCTACATTAATTTCACATTTCCACAAACTTTCCTTTCAAATGGTATCAATAATATGCATATCCTTGCTTCAGGTCCTGAGTTAGATTTGGGAATGTCATTTTAGGCGAAYATTTGAAAAAAAGGAGCAGATCCTTAAGAAGTTTTAATTAATGAAAAGTGGAGAAGCTATGAACTATCTATTCAGACCTCTGACCAACCAACCAACCAACACTACAGATCATGGAACATTTTCTCTTTGAGGATTTTGTCCCACAGATTTCCTCAAGGCCCCCACTTCTATCACAAAGTTTAAAAAACTATAGTAAATACTACATTATACTACAGTTGTCACGCCCTGACCTGAGATATCTCTGTTTTCTTTATATTTTGGTTGGGTCAGGGTGTGACTAGGGTGGATTACGCTAGTTTTTGTATTGTCTAGGGTTTTTGTATGTCTAGGGTTTTGTAGCTCTAGGTATTTGTATGTTTATGGTGGCCTGATATGGTTCCCAATCAGAGGCAGCTGTTTATCGTTGTCTCTGATTGGGGATCATATTTAGGTAGCCATTTCCCCTTTGGTGTTTGTGGGTTCTTATTCTATGTTTAGTTSCCTGTCTGCACTATTCATATAGCTTCACGGTTCATTTTGTTAGTTTGTTCAGTGTTCATTCTATTTAATAAAGAAGAATGTACGCATACTACGCTGCGCCTTGGTCCGATTCATACGACGAACGTGATAACAGTCCACAAAACACTACAGTAATTACTATAGTATTTTACTTTTTTTTTACTACAGTATTTATACTATAGTAAACTGTGAATAGTACAGTATACTACAGTCATGTTCGCAACACTACAGCAAATATTACAATAAAGTCTTCAAAAACACTACAGTGAATACTATAGTATTCATACCATAGTATACTATAGTATTTTTTTCATGTGGGGCTGCATGATATACAGAGTCAAGAGCCTTCAGTGTAGAGCTTGAGGCTTAAACATAAATAGGATCACCTTAGTCCAACACAGATTAAAAGTACAACAAATCAACTATTTTCTGGCGACAAAGGAACAACAAGCCTCAAATTGTACAGATTATGTTGAATGATGTTAAAAGCTGTCTGAGCTTTTTCAAATACCAAAGTCAAACGGCTGCCATTTGAATAGAGAACAGTGTCATCCGCATAAAAATGTACATCAGCTTTCTCAATATGTCTCCAAATGTTGTTGATCTAGATAATAAACAACAGGGGACCCAAAATTGATCCTTGAGGCATACCTGAGCACAGCTCTTTGGTGTCCGACTTCGAACCCAGTGTGTTAAGGCAGATGGTTGTATTGACAGGTAGTTCACAAATCACTCCAGAGCATGAGTAATCCCAATACCCTTCAATCTCTGCACCAAGACAGTATAGTCCACAGTGTCGAATACCTTTGACAAGTCTATGATTGCAGATACACAATGCAGCTTCTTATCCAGGGCACAGTGAACATCAATCAGAACCTTCAAAGTTGCTATGAGAGTGCTGTGGCTAGACCTGAAACCTGATCGCGTACCACTGAAAATATTGTTTTCCTGGAGGTAGGCTTTAAACTGCTTAATGACTAGGGATTCCAATACCTTTGCCAGAACAGACAATTTAGATATGGGCCGATACTTATTCAGTAGAGTGGGATCACCTCCTTTCTAAAGAGGTAGGACAAATGCTGATTTCCACAACTTGTGGATTTCATTACATTCTAGGGTGAGGTTAAAGTTGTATGTTAAAGGAGGAGCAATGATGTCTGCAGCTAACTGTAGTAGGCGGGGGTCTAGATCAACAGGGCAAGGGGATTTGTMGACATCAATTGCTATCAGGGCTCTACGCCCTCTGAGTCAGAGAAAGACGAGAAGGAGAACCTGGAGAAGGAGTGCCTTGGAGAGGGAGAGYGAGTGTCAGGTAATATAGTCATATATCACTACTCTTTCCTGACCCACATTCTTTCATGTCAGGTGACATAACTGGATGGGTGTTGATTTTATCTATCAAGTTCTTTRAGGTCACTGAGAAAAGGAMACTGCTACCTGAGACTGTTGTAGTCGTAGATTGGTTCTTTTCCACTCTGTGAGAGAGGTAGATTCTAGAGACCATGTTTTTTTTGACAGAGGTGGATGCTTATGTCGATGGAGAACTGCCCTACAAACGCTCCACGTTCCTCTCCCATCACCAATCGTCACCTCCTCACAGATAGAACACTGTTCCTTGTAAAACATTTGTAATGCCATCTGACATTAGTCCATCTGTTGGGGTCAAAGGGGATGTTCTTGGGAGGGGATGACTCTGTAGAGGAGTCACTGAGGAGGGAGAACCAGAGAAACATCCATTCATAGATGGACTGGGCTTTGATCAGGACACAAAAGCAGCAGGATCAGTGATGGTGTGAAAGGGGTGGTGAGCGGGGCTGGATTAAAAGGATCCAATTAGTTGCTCCACCTGCATCAGGCCACCAATTAGAGTGGGAGTAGGCTGGTGGGGAAACGTCTTATAGTGCCGTCTAATCGAGAGGTGATCATTAGCCTTTTATAAACCAATAGCTTGGTTTGATTGGCAGGTAGAATCAGAGAGTGAATATGAGATGGAAAGGGTATAATGTGAGTGAAGGTTCTGTGTAGCTGCTACAATGCTCATTGTGGTGCTCATCATGAACCCAAAAGTAAGTTGAAATGCATATTATATGTTGTGGTTATTGCTGGTATTATCTCTGGGATCTGAAATCCCTCCCTTGGCGATGCTGCCGGATAATTAACTACAAGTCAGTACTGTAAGTCTCGACCAGGGGTAGGCAACCCTGGTCCTGTTTTTGATTTAARCAACCTGGAAGACGAGGTGTGTTGAATTTYGTCAATCACTGAACTGATCAATTAGCTCTGTTGGTCTGGTGTGGTGCCTAGTTGGGACAAAATCCTGCAGTACCTGTCTCTCCAGGAACACCCCTGGTCTAGACAGTGTCAACAAAGTTTTGTAGCTGGGTTCACTCATTAGTTGACATGTTGTCATATCGGGAGGATGACTCACCCCACTAGGTTGTACTTTCTTACTGTCACTCAGTTGTTTTATTGCACACCAATGCCCTCGGAGCATTAACTAGAAATGTGACTATTCAGGACTTAAAGGTTCATTGAAAATGCAAGTAGAACATCACAGACATTCCTTTGTTTATTTGGTTTTCTTAGTTGATAATAATTTTCTGGAATTGGAGGTGGAGAAATAGCTGGAGGACATAAAGTCAAAGGGTAAAACAGACAGACAATTTTATTTGAAATATTGTTAGACAGTACACAGATACTTTATCAATGGCAGACCATTGACTGTAAAATAAAGCTATTATATTTCTGGTCCTGAGAATAAGTTAAGATGTGATAGTGARTGCAAGATGGTATTCTAAAACAGAGCTGTAAATTAAGCTTCCGTAAAGCAGTTATTAGAGCAGCCTGGGTGCTCATCCCCTCGCCCAGAGCGGTCTCTGACTGGGGACCATGTCCTTTCTTGTGTCAGGATGCTGCTGGAGGAATAGAGTTACTGATAATGACAGGGTTTAGGCCCTGAATACAGGCCTACTGACCTGCCCCAGCCATGATAGGGACTAATGGATCGGAATAAACTGATTGACAGCCTTCTATAAAGGCCCAGTGCAGCCGAAAACGTTATTTCCCTGTGTTGTATATATATTTCCACACTATGAGGTTGGAATTATACTGTGAAATTGTGAAAATTATTATAATGCCCTTTTAGTGTAAGAGCTGTTTGAAAAGACCCCATGAAATTTCAGCCTGTTTTGATGGGATGGAGTTTTGGCCTGCCAGGTGACATCACCAGGCGATATAAGTTAATAGACCAATAACAAAGAGAGTTTCAAACCTCTCTGCCGATAACAGATAGTTTTCAGGTTAAATATCCCTCCCATTAGGCTCATCCAATTAAGCCCCTCACTCAGACCTCTCACAGACAGTTCTAGAAAAATTKTTGCTTGAGAAATTGCTCTTTGCCAAGAAGCTATTTTTGTTTRTTTTTSKGGATTTTAATTGAAAACAATCACAGTAAAGTACTTAATTGCTYCCCATAAATGATTTGATATTGAGATTAAACGGCTACATTGGACCTTTAATCAATCCCTCTGTTACCAGACAGGAGAACTTAACTGATCCTCCTTCACTGGCACGGGAAAAAAGGATGGCTACCTGACAGAGTGAAGGAAAAGATAAAGAGAGAGAAAGAAAGAGGGAAATACAACAGGCCCCTAAATTTAACCCACCATCAAAAAAAGGAAGCACAAAGAAAGAACTATTGGACAACTACATCTCTCCACAGCCCTTCTGTTCCACCATCTACACCTCTCCACGGCCTTTTGTTCCACCATCTACACCTCTCCACAGGCCCTTCTGTTCCACCATCTACACCTCTCCACGGCCCTTCTGTTCCACCTCTACACTCTCCACGGCCCTTCTGTTCCACCATCTACACCTCTCCACGGCCTTCTGTTCCACCATCTACACTTCTCCACGGCCTTCTGTTCCACCATCTACACCTCTCCACGCGCCTTCTGTTCCACCATCTACACCTCTCCACAGCCCTTCTGTCCACCATCTACACCTCTCCACGGCCCTTCTGTTCCACCATCTACACCTCTCCACGGCCCTTCTGTTCCACCATCTACACCTCTCCACGGCCCTTCTGTTCCACCATCTACACCTCTCCACGGCCCTTCTGTTCACCCTCTACACCTCTCCACGGCCCTTCTGTTCCACCATCTACACCTCTCCACGGCCCTTCTGTTCCACCATCTACACCTCTCCACGGCCTTCTGTTCCACATCTACACTCTCCACGGCCTTCTGTTCCACCATCTACACCTCTCCACGGCCCTTCTGTTCCACCATCTACACCCTCCACGGCCTTCTGTTCACCATCTACACCTCTCCACGGCCCTTCTGTTTCACCATCTACACCTCTCCACGGCCCTTCTGTTCCACCATCTACACCTCTCCACGGCCCTTCTGTTTCACCATCTACACCTCTCCACGGCCTTCTGTTCACCATCTATACCTCTCCACGGCCCTTCTGTTTCCACCATCTACACCTCTCCACGGCCCTTCTGTTTCACCATCTACACCTCTCCACGGCCCTTCTGTTTCACCACCTGGGGGTGTTGTTGGATGTTTTTTAAGCCAACACTTTGAGAATGGATTGACATTTGGTTTATTTGCCTAAATGCCAGTCACATCGGTGAGCTCTCAATGAATCTCTCTCCGGTAGCACAAATCTGTGTCCTTTAGCATCCGAGCAAGTTGCTTTCGAGTAACTTTTCCCGCTCTTTTCTTTCATATGCAAGGAGAGCCTGTGCTCCAACCCCCCAGCCTGTCATCATCATTCTGTACCAGTGGCCTACCGCTCACTGCAGTTGTTTTAGAGTCTCTTGTCAGACCTCCACCGCAAAGAACAACCAATTAGTCATGATCTTATCCCCAAGTATCTGCCCCTTTCTTTTTCTTCCTCTCCAAGTTTCTGCCTCTCTCCATTCTCTGTGTGACAAGTGACGGAGAGAGGGAGGGTCTCCTTCTGAACCATCAGATGAACTTCACACTGTGATATAAAGAGGCCTTTTCAGTCGGTCACGAGAAGGCCCTCTCTACTTGCAGGCCCGTTGCTAAGGTGCAAGGCCTTTTCATTGCTCGGCTCCTGTTGCTAGGATGGCGCTTCTCTCTCACTTGAGGCTGGTTGCTAGGCAAAGCAGAGAGCTAGAGAGTGCACGCTGCCCGGTCTGGCGTATTGTTTCTGCCTGGCGAGACATCTCTGTCCAACGGGAGCCGTGACTTGACGCGTCCCTGCCTGCCTTCATGTTGGCCTGGTCCTCTGAGGGACCCTGAGGCTGCTGGGGGGCGCACACACACACACACACACAACACCACACACACACACACACACACAACACACACACACACACACACACACAACACACACACCACACACACACACACACACACACACACACACACACACACACACCACACCCCACCATGCACACACACACACACACACACACAAACTCAAACAGTCTTGTGAATGAGTCGGGCTGATTGAAGGCAGGTCTGACTCCTCACGGCAGTGAAAGCACTCCACACATTCCTCCACACCCAGGGGAGGGACACAGTAATTGTCGCTGGCCCCGATGGTCATCCATTCAGGCTCTGGACTCAGCCACAACCAAGCTATGTTTCGTAACTGCAGTTGAATTTGAGTCATCTTTTTGCAAGTGTGTTTGGTTTTCTATGAAGGACTATCTCAAAAGATGTGTGAAAAAACTGAATTGAGGTAAATGGATGGAGTCTTCAATGCTATTTCCAATCCTATTTCCAAAACTATTATCCTGYTTCGCAGAACACACATTGTCCAATACAGCGCTGGTATGCCCTCACGTAGACATTCCCATGCATGTAAATCAAGGAGCTGAGAGTGACATGTCCATGTGTTGTCAGACTGTCCCATGGTGACTGGTGGGGAGATGAAACAGAGAGGCCGAGTGGCTGCCCATTGTGTCCCTGTAGGGTTTGGCAGCCCAGAAGTGGTCCCAAGTGGCCGCATTTGCCACACATGCATATTTATGCCCACATGCAGATGTATGCAGATTGAGGGCTGTGGGAGGCTGTAGATGTGTCTGTGTCTGACTCTGCAGTGAGAGACAAGGGAGAAAGCAGGGGACTGACCTTCCTGTCACAGGGCTTCAATTGAGGATGGGGGGCTGAAAATCCCTCTCTCTAGCCCTGTCTGGGTGAGACCACCCCAGGCATTGCTCCAGCCTAAGCCCCAGCCCCAGCTACAGAGCACAGCACATCACAGCAGCCACACAGACAGACAGGGTTGGGAATCAGACAGGGGAGGTGAAAGCAACATTGTTCCCATCACCCAGCCCCCAGAGGCATTGTCTGGTCGTGGTCTGGGTCTGGAGCCCCTTCCKTTGCGCTCACTACAGTATAGGCTAACTACTATGCTCACCGTGAGAGATGGGGCGGGCTGAGAGACCACAGCTACAATAGGAATCTAGATGCTGGGATCAGATGTCACCATAGGCTGCAGATGCTGCTGTTGTGTGGCCTCCATTGATGATGCATATTTGATTATGATAGTTTGCATGCATGGGAATACAGTGCCTTGCAAAAGTATTCATCCTCTTGGCGTTTTTCCTATTGTGTTTCATTACAACCTGGTATTTAAATTGATTTTTATTTGTATTTCATGTAATGGACATACARAAAATAGTCCAAATTGGTGAAGTGAAATTTAAAAAATTACTTGTTTCAAAAAATTCACAAAAAAAAGAAGGGAAAAGTGCGTATGTATTCACCTCTTTGCTATAAAGCCCCTAAATAAGATCTGGTGCAACCAATTACCTTCAGAAGTGACATAATTAGTTAAATGAAGTCCACCTGTGTGCAATCTAAAGTGTCACATGATCTGTCACATGATCTCAGTATATATATACACCTGTTCTGAAAGGCCCCAGAGTCTGCAACACCACTAAGCAAGGGGCACCACCAAGCAAGCGGTACTATGAAGACCAAGGAAGACCACTATGAAAACCTCTCCAAGCAGGTCAGGGACAAAGTTGTGGAGAAGTACAGATCAGGGTTGTGTTATAAAAAATATCTGAAACTTTGAACATCCCACAGAGCACCATTAAATCCATTATTCAAAAATGGAAAGAATATGGCACCACAACAAACCTGCCAAGAGAGGGCTGCCCACCAAAACTAACGGACGATGCAAGGAGGGCATTAATCAGAGGCAACAAAGAGACCAAAGATAACCCTGAAGGAGCTGCAAAGCTCCACAGCAGAGATTGGAGTATCTGTCCATAGGACCACTTTAAGCTGTACACTCCATTGTTTAAAGAAAAAAATAAGAGTGGCCAGAAAAAAGCCATTGCTTAAAGAAATGCTGTGGGGATGTTTTTCATCGGCAGGGACTGGGAAACTGGTCAGAATTGAAGGAATGATGGATGGCACTAAATACAGGGAAATTCTTGAGGGAAACCTGTTTCAGTCTTCCAGAGATTTGAGACTGAGACGGAGGTTCACCTTCCAGCAGGACAATGACCCMAAGCATACTGCTAAAGCAACACTRGAGTGGTTTAAGGGGAAACATTTAAATGTCTTGGAATGGTCTAGTCAAAGCCCAGTCCTCAATCCAATTGAGAATCTGTGGTATGACTTAAAGKTTGCTGTACACCAGCGGAACCCATCCAACTTGAAGGAGCTGGAGCAGTTTTGCCTTTTAGAATGGGCAGAAATCCCAGTGGCTAGATGTGCCAAGCTTATAGAGACATACCCCAAGAGACTTGCAGCTGTAATTGCTGCAAAAGGTGGTTCTACAAAGTATTGACTTTGGGGGGGGGGGTGAATAGTTAGCACGCTAAAGTTATCAGTTTTTTGTCTTATTTCTTGTTTGTTTCACAAAAAACATTTTGCATCTTCAAAGTGGTAGGCATTTTGTGTAAATCAAATGATACAAACCCCCCAAAATCCATTTTAATTCCAGGTTGTAAGGCAACAAAATAGGAAAAATGCCAATGAGGGTGAATACTTTCACAAGCAACTGTAAACTCAGGAATTTTCATTGCTGGGAAGAKCATCCCCCACCCTTTCCTTGATTGTATTTGTATTCTGATTTGAAAAGGTACAGTACATTTTGGGTGAGAAAAGAGACATAAATGGAACGTAAACACAGCGTAAACACAGCTCCTGTTTGGCTGTTGGTCTTGGTGTTAAACATGGTGAAATGTACAAATCAACACCTCCAAGTTATGTCACGTGTGCTTTTTTCCTCTTGTTTTGGGAAATACTGAGTTGTTGTTTTGTCCAATTCTGATTAGGACCTTCTGTGTGTATTGTCCTTCACTAAGCCCTTCCACTATGGCCTCTTGCAGTGTTGTTTTGAGKTTAGGTGAATGACAGAGCATCTTCGAAGGTGTCACCATGCTTACTGTCAGACTGTCGATGGAAATGCTGTAAACCAACTGAAATCGTATTTGTATTTTGCATTCCTGTTGTACTTACAGTACCAGTCAAAAGTTTGGACACACCTACTAATTTCAGGGTTTTTCTTTATTTTTACTATTTTCTACATTGTAGAATAATAGTGAAGACATCAAAACTATGAAATAACAGATATGGAATCATCTAGTAACCAAAAAAGTGCCGAATTCTGCACGTACTCCGTCCAAGGTAGAAAATCTGCCCACTCCCCCGGCCGATCCTGACAGTAACACCGCAGGAACCTGCCCACCTCCTGGTTGACCCTCTCCACCTGCCCATTAGCTTGAGGCCGATACCCAGAGGTTAGACTGACCGTGACCCCCAGGCGTTCCATGAACGCCTTCCATAACTGTGAGGTGAACTGAGGGCCACGATCTGACACAATATCCTCCGGGATCCCGTAGTGCCGAAAAAGAGCCTCCGCGGATTGCATGGCCGACGGAAACCCAGGCAGAGAAAAGGCGACAAGCTTTGGAAAACCGGTCCACAACGATGAGAATGGTGGTGTTCCCCTGGGAGGGGGGAAGGTCAGTGACAAAGTCCACCGAGGGTCGTTGTGGAACGGGCAGGGGAAGGTGCTTTCCATAAGGGAGGTGTCTGGGTGTCTTTGACTGAACAGAGATGGAGCAGGAAGAGATGTAAACCCGGATGTCCCTAGCCAAGGTAGGCCACCAGTACTTTTCTGTTAGGCAGGCGATGGTACGGCCTACCCCAGCATGACCGGACACAAGCGCCATGTGCGCCCACGAAAGGAGGCGGTCCTGCACGCTTGTGGGCACGTAGGCGCGGTTCTCCGGGCACTGTGCAGGTGCGGGTTCCGTATGCAGGGCCTTCCGTATGTCGGCGTCCACATCCCATACCACTGGCGCGATGATGTGGAACGGAGGGATGATGGGGGTCTCCTCTCCCTGCCTCTCCTCTGCATCATAGAGGCSAGACAGGGCGTCCACCTTCACATTCTTCGAGCCTGGCCTATAGGAAATTGTGAATTGGAACGAAGAATAGAGCCCACCTGGCTTGTCTCGGGTTTAGCCTATTCGCTGCCCTGATGTACTCCAGGTTGCGGTGGTCTGTCCACACCGGGAAAGGGTGTTTGGACCCCTCCAGCCAGTGCCTCCATGCCTTCAGAGCCTTCTTGACCCCCAAAAGTTCCAGTTTCCTACGTCATAGTTCCACTGGGTGGGGCTCAGCTGCTTAGAGGAGAAAGCACAGGGCCGCAGCTTTGGAGGGGTTCCGGTACGCTGGGACAGCACTGCGCCATATATCCTACTTCAGAGGCATCCACCTCGACGATGAAGTTTGAGTGAGGGGTCGGGATGTGCCAACACGGGAGCAGTGGTGAAAAGTGCCTTCAGCGTCTCGAACGCCCTCTCCTCCTCCGCCATCCAAAGAAGCCTCTGGGYACCTCCTCTCAGCAGGGAGGTAAGAGGCGCGACCACCGTGCTGAAGCCCCGGATGAACCTCTGGAAATTGGTGTCGAACCCCAGGAATCGCTGGACTGCTTTCACGGAATTGGGGATGGGCCATGACCTGACTGCGCTGACTCGTTGCTCRTCCATCTCCACTCCTTCCGTGGCGATGAGACACGGACCGCTGGAAAAACAAACTTTTCTCCTGTTTAACATATAGATCATGCTCCAACAGTCTTCTCAGCACAGACCTGACTAAGGAGACATGCTGGACGCGGTCAGAGGAATAGACCAAAATGTTGTCTATATAGACCACTATGCCCCATCCCAGCATGTCCCGAAACACTTTGTTGATGAAGGCCTGGAAGACTGAAGGAGCATTAGACAGGCCAAAGGGAATTATGAGATACTKGTAATGACCCGTGGTCATGAAAAAAGCAGTCTTCCATTCATCGCCTGCACGAATGCGCACCAGATTGTAGGCGCTCCTCAAGTCCAGCTTCGTGAAGTACTGCGCCCCGTGCATTTGTTCGATGATGGTTAGGACGAGGGGTAAAGGATAGCTGAACTTGATGGTGGCCTTGTTCAGTGTTCAATAATCAATGCAGGGGTGCAGTTCCCCCATGTTTCTTCTTGACAAAAAATAAGCATGAGGAGGCTGGTGACTTAGAGGGGCGGATAAAACTCCTCGGGATAGACATGTCCTCGGGAGGGCTGCGTCTGTAACGGCTTTCTTCTGTGGACGAAGGAGAGGACCAAAGCGCAGCGTGGTTAGTGTTCATCATGTTTAATAAAGACAATAAACGTGAACACTACAAAATACAAAACAACAAATGTGAAAAAACCGAAACAGTTCTGTCTGGTGCAGACACACGAAGACAGAAGACAACCACCCACAAAACCCAACACAAAACAGGCTACCTAAATATGGTTCCCAATCAGAGACAATGACTAACACCTGCCTCTGATTGAGAACCATATCAGGCCAAACATAGAAACGGGAAAACTAGACACACAACATAGAATGCCCACTCAGCTCACGTCCTGACCAACACTAAAACAAAGAAAACACAAAAGAACTATGGTCAGAACGTGACAGTGTCAGACAATAGGTCAATGGCACAGTCCCAGAGGCGATGGGGAGGCAGGCGTGTAGCCTGGGTCTTTGAGAAAACCCTGTGCAGATCCTGGTACTCCTCCGGTAAATCCACTTGAGGAGCACAGTACGGACTTTCCACCGTAGTGGCGTGACAGACACCGCGAGACACCTCCCCTGACACTTTTGCGACCAACCCAGCAGTCTCCTCTCGGACCAGGAAATAACCGGGTTATGCAAACTCAACCAGGGGAGACATAAAACAATGGGGGTGGYGGTGGGGTGGGGGTGGGGGTGTCTATAATCAAGAAAGTGATCTGTTCTGAATGAGTGTCATGGGTCAGCAAAGAAACAGGAACAGTAATGTGATGTTCGAGCCCTGTTCCTATTGGATGATTATCCAGGGCTTGAACTGGAATTGGTGACTGTAGGGGAACCAAAGGAATGCGTAATGCAGTGACCATCTAAGAGATTCCCGGCAGCTCTGGAATCAATCAGAGCTAACGGGAGTGAAGGGCTAGGGTACTCAGGGAATTTAACGGGAAAACACACTGGTTGATTTGACAGACAAGGAGAGGAGACCTTGCCTCCTACCTGGGAATTCCCTAGCTTGTCACCTCCTCGCCTCTTAGTAGATAGAGAGCAGGTCGGGGAGAAATGACCCCTTTCTCCACAATAGAAGCAGAGGCCCAGATTCATCCTTCTCCTATGCTCTGCCTCGGGCAAACGTGCCGAGCCCACCTCCATCGGCTCTGGCCACGGAGCAGGGGTAGCCTTGGGCTCCGAATTTCTCACAGGTCTTCTTCAGGACTGCAGGAGGTTGTCCAACCGGATCGCCATGCTGATGAGCTGGTCGAATGACAGGTTGTCATCACGGCAGGCTACCTCCAGCTGTACCTCCTCCCGCAGTCTACTGCYGAAAATGGTGACCAGACCCAACTCATTCTATCCGGTGGAGTCCGTGATGGTCCGGAACTCCAGGGCGAACTCCGAGGCGGTCCTAGACCCCTGGCATAGTCGAAGTAGATGCTCACCCTCCTCTCTGCCCTCCACAGGATGACCAAACACTGAGCGGAAGAGGAGGGTGAAGCGCTTGTAGGACTTGACCTCGGGTCCGCCCGTCTCCCAGACCGTGGCACGCCAGTCCAAAGCCCGTCCGGTCAGTGCCGAGATGACGGTGGCAACCTTGTCTCTTCCGGAAACAGCCCTGGCGTAGCACGCGAGGTACAGCTTGCATTGTAGAAGGAACCCCTTGCATCTTGCTGGTGCGCTCCGGGAGGGACAGGGGTATTCRACGGACCGGCTTCAATGGAACGGAGGTAGGTCGTGGTGTGGGAGCTGGTACAGGGATCGGTGCTGGAGACTGGAGAGACTGCACACTCCCCTCCAAGCGCAGGATGGTTTCCAGCACACTGTCCATGGCGATACCGAGTCTGGAGAGACAGTCCTCGTGGTGCTGTACTGTCCCTACAATGGTCGCCAGCTCGGCCTTTCCTGCTGTCTCCATTTTGCTATCGGTTATTCTGTCACGCTGGTATAAAGGATTTGGAGACAGGCGCWGGAATACACAATAGGGTTTTTTAATACACCCAAAACAAACACGTATACAAAACACTGGGCTGTACCCAAACAAAAGAGCGAGGGTAAACCTCGTTGAACGACACAGGACGATACCCGTAATACACAATATATAAAGCACGCAGCATAATAGCTGCACCAACGCATAGGTACTCACATCACCAACGGACATGAGAACAATAACCGACAGAGGGAACAGAGGGCACATATATAACATACTAATCASGGGAAGTGGGAACCAGGTGTGTGTAATCAGACAAGACAGTCCGGTTTGATGATAATGAATCTCGTTCAGTGAAGCCTAGAAAGCCGGTGACGTAGACCTCCGGAACTGGTGAACAGAATGAGCAGCAGTACCGGGGCAGATCCGTGACATATAGCATGAAGCCAATGGTGTGCACACTTTACTCTTTCTACTTTGATGCATCACATTGTCCTGTGTGGCTGTGGTGAGAGGAGGCTGCTGCTACTGTAGGAGCGAACCATTAAGGAGAGCTCAGCATTAAATATAGATATGTTTAGTTGCTAGGCTAAAGTAGCAAGGACATGCACATTAAGAGAAGATGACACCCAGGCCATATGACACCAAGGCTATACTCTATTTCTGAAAAGGGTAACATGCCAAAGCATACATTAACCAAGGCCACACGTACATTTATGACAGCTGGACGTACTATGGTCAGAAGGATACAGGAAAAAGGATGATAGCAAAATGACTGATGACTAAAAGGTGAAACGTAAGCATGCAATGCATACATTCTTTTTAGAACATGAAAAGGGTTCTGTCATCGTTATAACCTAACCAAAAGCAGATATGAGCGTTAGTGGGCGTGAACAAGCAAAGAACTCAGATTAGGAATATAATGGTGGCAGACGAACTAAGGGGGAGTAACTTCATTTACATATGGGATGTACACAAATGCTATGTATGTATAAAAGCAGAGCCAGTGCTAAGAAGGGTCGGCTGTTCCGCGGACCAGCACGGCTCATGATACCTTGTATTAAAAGTCTATATTGAATTCACAAGTTCTTGTAAGAGTGTTATATTTCTGAGACAATTCTCCACGACACTACTGATGCACAGACAGGCAGACAGGGGGCAGCCGACTCATACAGCACAGGACAAGTGCAGTGGAGGAAGAGAGAGAGAGTCAGAGAGAGGGAAGGAAGGACAGACTCACAGAGAGGGAGGGAGGGAGTGAGAGAGCATGGGACAAGGAGGGAGGGGTGTATTCTCTGGGGAAGGCTGTGTGTTTGGGTGAAAGGCGACAGCGTGTGTATTGTTGGAGCCCCTGACTCGCCACCCTGGAGAGCCCCCTGTTCCCACGGTCCGCTCGGCAAACAAACGCATCCCACCCCCCTCCCCATCTTCCCCCTGTCCAACCCTCGCACTCTGAGGTGATGTCATTAATTAACATCAAAATGAGTGTGACAGCAAGCGAGTGTGCGTGCGTCTGCCAGTGTGTGTGCGTGTATGCGTGTGCGTGTGTGTGTGTGTGTGTGTGTGGAGGTGGGTGTGGGGATGAGAAAGAAAGAGACCATTGTCTGCTCTGGAATAAAGAAATCTCCACTGAACCATTGTTAACAAGGAAGGCAGAAATATTGACCAAAATACAGAGTTCTGTGAGTGAAAGTTGGCCTGTCACATCATGTCAGAGCCTCACAAAACCTGATCTCCACACACTGCCCTGCCTGACCACTGAGAGACACTGTACCCCGGTGACTGTGGGAGACTGTGTGTACTCCTGATGTAACTCAGAGTTTTCCCTCCAATGTCTCGAAAGAGAGGGAGTGATCTTATTTTTTTATGAACGGCCGTGTGTGTGTGTGTTTGTGAGTGTGTGTGTGTGACAGAAACAGAGACACAGTATTTGTGTGTGTGCTAGTATGCATTTGTTTCTTCATAATGTCTGTATTGGCGGGTGTGTGAACACGGTCTGAACATGCAGTAATAACACAGCTGCCTGGCCATTAGCCTCTTCCTCTGTGCTAGGATCTCTACTCATTACCATATATACAGTATACACAGTTGGAGAGAAATGCTTTGTGAAATTGACGGAGTATGTGCCCTYTTTCCCTTCCTTCAGAAAAATGTAAACTGTATTGGACATATCTGATAGCTTAAATGCTGCAGTGTTCTAGAATGTGTGCGACGTCACATAACCCAAACCTTTGCAAGTTATTTTAGTCGCATCGTGTTGTTTAGCCGAGGAGGCCACACAAACATGCTGCCCTCTCTCTTTGTGCCATGAGCAGGGGAACCAGATTATTGTTGATCAAATTTGCAGCCACATGAATGCATGGGAGTCCACCTCATCAAAGTCCACACAGATAATTGCTACTATTTGATCTCCACTCTCTCCAAGGACATTCAGTGTTAATTAGGAGCTCTGATTGGGGCAGAATGAGGCGAGAAATTAGGGGAATGTTTGTGCTTTGTTGTCCAGCACAAAGCTCTCTTCTCTGGGTTTACCCTGCTCTGCTGGGCCGAGGTGGACGGAGGTCCTAGACCCTGAGTGGCTCCTTGTTTCCAGGACCAGGCCCGTCTCTGTCTCTGGGAGAATGCTGCTCATCTGCCCCTCATCCTCCAAGCTCATCAAGGCATCCCAATGAGCTGAAACAATWAGCTGCATTGAGGGGAAGAGATGGACAAATGAAGGCCCTTTCCTCTGATTGCTAGTGTTGGGGCCACAGGAAACATCTTCACAGACCCCTTGTTGTTAAACTCATCATGGCAGCCAGGCATGCTACCTTTGGATCCTTTGGATGGGAAGCCGGATATTTTAATTGGGTTTTATGTGTTTTTGTGTGTGTGTATGGTGCACTTGTGAGTGTGTTTATGTGTGTCTGCTTGTGTGTGCGTGCTGATGATTGTGGTGTGTGTTGTGTGTGTGTGTGTGTGTGTGTGTGTGTGTGTGTGTGTGTGTGTGTGTGTGTGTGTGTGTGTGTGTGTGTGTGTGTGTGTGTGTGTGTGTGTGTGTGTGTGTGTGTGTGTGTGTGTGTGTGTGTGTGTGTGTGTGTGTGTGTGTGTGTGTGTGTGTGTGTGTGTGTGTGTGTGTGTGTGTGTGTTGTGTGTGTGTGTGTGTGTGTGTGCTGTGTGTGTGTGTGTGTTGTGTGCGCCAAAGAGAAGGACCATAAATTAGCATGTGTATGTGCATGCCGACTTGCATTAAAGGACATGTAATAATTAATGCAACAAAAAAATCTAACATTAATATCACTTTAATATCACTTTTAAGTTCAAGATACAGTACATACGTAATGTATTGGCATGGGACTGAGTCAATGGAAAAGCATCCAATTTGTGGAGACATTTTTACCACTTACAAAATCTAGTGTCACGCCTTGATCTATTTTACCTGTTCATGTGTTTGTCTCCACCTCCTCCAGGTGTCACTTATTTTCCACAGTGTATTTATCCCTGTGTTTCCTGTCTCTCTGTGCCAGTTCYTCCTGTATGTTTTCAAGTCAACCAGCGTGTTTTTCCCATTCTCCTGTTTTCTATTCTCTTTTTCTAGTCTTCCCGGTTTTGACCCTTGCCTGTTTTTTTCTGGACTCTGTACCTGCCTGCCTGACCCTTCTGCCTGCCCTGACATCGAGCCTGTCTGCCACTCTATACCTCTTGGACTCAGAATCTGGTTTTGACCTTTTGCCTGTCCACAACCATTCTCTTGCCTACTCTTTTTGGATGTAAATAAACAACTAAGACTCTAACCATCTGCCTCCTGTGTCTGCATCTGGGTCTCGCCTTGTGCCCTTATTGTACGAACTGGCCATGACGGACCCAGCAGACTTGGACCAGATCTGACACACTGTCTCCCTGCAGGGAGCTACTATTGGGAGACATGAGGAGCTGTTACAGGACCTTCTGGAAGGGCTCCGTTCCTTGACGGAGCGCCACGACCAATGATTTAAGGAGATTATGGAGCAAATCATGGAATTAGCTCAGGCTGCCTGCCACCTCTGAGAAACCCCAACCACCCAGTAATTTTTTTCCTATTAGTGGTGAGCTTGTACAGCCTACCCCGGCTCCCCGAGAACCCCGCTTACCTCTTCCGAAGCGATATTCTGGGGATCCTGGTACCTGCCGGGGTTTTCTTTCTCAGTGCTCTCTTATTTTTGAGCTACAGCCATCTTKGTTTCCTTCAAACCGATCTAAGATAGCGTATGTTATTACGCTAATGTCGGGAAGGGCGCTCTCCTGGGCTACGGCAGTTTGGGAGCCACAATCCGCCATTTGTCGTCATCTGGAGGATTTCATGGCAGAAGTGAGGAAGGTATTCGATTCTCCGGTATCCGGGAGAGAGGCGGCCAGTAAACTTCTGGAATTACGTCAAAACTCCCGTAGTTTGGCAGACTACGCAGATGATTTTCACAAGTTGGCCGCGAGAGTGCCTGGAATCCATAGTCTCTTTTCGATACTTTTCTTCACGGATTATCTGAGGTGGTAAAAGATGAGCTAGCTGCTAGGGAACTACCGGTGGAACTAAACTCTCTCATCGCCCTCACCATTAGAATTGATGGACGCCTAAAGGAACGCAGGAGTGAGAGAAGGTCTTGTCTCGGGCACACTCGTTCATCCGCAGTGGCTCGCTCACCTCCGAGGGAACCCGGAAGTCCCCGAGGATTGTTTTTCCAGGAGGATCCGAAGCCACCCGAGCTCTCTCGAGAATCATCGACGATGGGTGAGTCAGATACACTAGAACCTATGCAACTGGGAAGAGCTAGATTATCACCTAGGGAACGTTCACATAGGCTAAGCTCCAACAGTTGTCTGTATTGCGGTGCTGCGGGGGATTTCATTGCTACCTGTCCAGTGAGGAGACCTAGATCATTAGTAGGTACAAGTACTCTGGTGAGTCAGATTGGGAATTCCCTAATTGCTATTACCCATACACCGTTTGCTATTATTCTGCTGTGGGGAGACCAGTCAGTCTTTTCGGGTGCTCATTGACTCTGGGGCTGATGAGAGTTTCATGGACACTACCCTGGTATCTGAACTAGGTATTCCCACTCAACCCCTTTCCATTCCCATGGATGCCAGAGCACTGGACGGCCGTTCCATTGGCAGAGTCACACACAGCACGGTTCCCATGACTCTGCGTATTTCTGGTAATCACAGTGAGTCAATACAGCTGCTTCTCATTGAGTCTCTTTACATCCCTGTTGTTTTGGGATTTTCTTGGCTCCAGAAGCACAATCCCAATATTGACTGGACCATGGGTTCAATCCTGGGTTGGAGCCCGTTCTCACTCACACTGCCTGAAGGCGGCGCAGCCTTCCCCTAAACCTCTGCCTGCTGGGTTAAGTTCGGCCTCGGATCTCTCTGCCATTCCCACAGAGTATCATGACCTCCAGGAGGTTTTCAGTAAGMCTTGTGCTACCTCCCTTCCTCCACATTGTCCTTACGATTGTGAGATTGACCTCCTCCCGGGCACCACACCGCCTCGAGGCCGGATTTATTCCCTGTCTGGCCCTGAGACCAAGGACATAGAGGAGTACATTGATAACTCTCTGGCGGCTGGAAGCATTCGCCCTTCGGCCTCTCCTGCCGGCGCAGGGTTCTTCTTTGTAGGAATGAAGGGCAAGACCCTGCATCCATGTATTGATTACCGGGGTCTCAATGACATCACGGTCAAGAACCGGTACCCGCTACCACTCCTCTCCTCGGCTTTCGAACCTCTCCAGGGGGCAACCATCTTTTCTAAACTGGACCTCCGGAATGCCTACCACCTTGTCCGGATACGTGAAGGAGACGAGTGGAAGACTGCTTTCAATACAGCAAGTGGACACTATGAGTACCTGGTCATGCCATTTGGATTTACGAACGGTCCTGCGGTCTTCCAGGAACTGGTTAACGATGTGCTCCGGGACATGTTGAATCGGTTTGTTTTTGTATACCTCAATGACATCCTGGTTTTCTCCCGTTCTGCCCAGGAACACGTTCTCCATGTTTGACAAGTTCTTCAGCGCCTTCTGGAGAACCAATTGTTTGTTAAAGCAGAGAAGTGCGAGTTCCACCGCTCCACAATCACTTTTCTGGGATACATCATCTCTGAAGGGAATGTTCAGATGGATCCGGAAAAGGTGAGAGCGGTGGTGGATTGGCCTCAACTCACGTCCAGGGTGCAGCTACAGCGGTTTCTGGGGTTTGCTCATTTTTACCGCTGTTTCATTCGGGGCTACAGAAACCTGGCGGCTCCCCACTCTGCACTCACCTCTCCCAAGGTACCGTTCACATGGTCCCCAGCAGCAAACAAGGCTTTGTGGATTTGAAGCAACGATTCACCYCTGCCCCCATCCTCATCCATCCGGATCCGACCTGTCAGTTTGTGGTGGAGGTTGACGCTTCCGACGTGGGAGTAGGGGCCGTTCTTTCCCAGCGATTCGTCAAGGAACAAAAGCTTCATCCCTGTGCCTTCATGTCTCAACTCGGTGGAGAGGAACTATGACGTTGTCAACCGGGAACTCCTAGCAGGAAAGATGGCCCTGGAGGAGTGGAGGCATTGGCTGGAAGGGGCGGAACATCCATTTTTGGTTTGGACCGACCACAAGAATTTGGAATATCTCCGCACAGCCAACTGCCTTAACTGTAGGCAGGCCCGGTGGGCTCTGTTATTCACTAGGTTTAATTTCACCATCTCCTACCGCCCAGGYTCCAAAAATGTGAAGCCGGAAGCCCTTTCCCACCTGTACAGTGTGGCAGCGGTGCCACACCKTCGGAATCAGAAACCATCCTCCCTGCCTCATGTTTGGCGGCTGCGGTTGTCTGGGGTATTGAGGCTCTGTTTCGCAAAGCACAACATTCCCAGCCAGACCCTGGGGAATGCCCGGCTAACCAGATGTTCGTTCCTGATTCAGTCCAGTCCCAAGTCCTGGAATGGGCTCACTCCTCCAGGCTTACCTGTCATCCTGGTGCTTGTAGTACTCTGGCTTTCCTACGACAGCGCTTCTGGTGGCCCACCATGGCTCCTGATGTCTCGGCCATTCGTCGCCGCATGCATGGTGTGTGCTCAAAGCAAGACTCCGCGGCAAGCTCCGTCTGGTCTCCTTCAGCCACTTCCTGTTCCTCATCGCCCCTGGTCTCATATTTCCCTGGATTTTGTCACTGGGCTTCCTCCGTCAGATGGCAACACCACCATGCTGACGGTGGTTGACAGGTCTTCCAAGGCCACCCATTTCATCCCTTTTCCTAAATTACCTTCCACCAAGGAGATGGCCCAGCTCATGGTGCAGCATGTCTTCCGAATCCATGAACMCCCGGTCGACATTGTCTCAGATCGGGGTCCTCAGTTTTCGTCCCGATTCTGGAAGGCATTCTGCACCCTTATTGGGTCGTAGTCGGCCAGCCTGTTCCCCGGGTTTCATCCCCAGTRCAACGGCCAGTCGGAGRGAGCTAATCAAGATATGGAGACGGCACTCCGGTGTCTTGTTGCCAGTAACCCCACCACCTGGAGTCAGCAACTGGTCTGGGTGGAATATGCCAGGAACACTCTCCCCTGCTTGGTTACTGAACTATCCCCCTTCGAATGCTCCATGGGATATCAGCCCCCGCTCTTCCCAGAGCAAGAAGCGGAGGTCAACATACTTTCAGCCCAGATGTTCATCCGTCGCTGTCAGCTTACCTGGAAAAGAGCTCGGGTGGCTCTTCTCAAGACAACCTCCAGGTATCATCGACAAGCCACCGGACCGGACTCTGACACCTCGCTAACGGGTCGGGCAGAGGGTATGGCTGTCCACTCGGGACCTACCCCTCCGGGTAGAATCCCGTAAACTTTCCCCCCCGTTTTATTGGTCTTTTCCCCATTTCTAGAGTCATTAGTCCCACTGCTGCCAGTTGAGGACTGTTTCTCAAACAGACTTCTCACAATGCAGTTTTAAGAAAATAGAGAAAATAAAGTATTTACTAAATAAACTAAAGTAAAAAATAACAATAATGAGGCTATATACAGGGGGTATGTGTGGGGGTACAGATTATTCGAGGTAATTTGTACAAGGGGGTGGGGGTTGGCCATTTGATTAATTGTTCAGGAGTCTTATAGCTTGGGGGTAGAAGCTGTTAAGGAGCCTTTTTTGACCTAGAATAGACTGCTGAACAATAGAGTTCTCCATACGAGAAGTATAGTTACAGTACAGTTGACATGCTGAGTTCTACAGTGCAAGGCTGAGACAGAGGCCCGCGTTACCAGTAGATGGTGCCAACGTGGCATAGACTGGCACAGTGAAGCCTGGCAGCGATTTGGGCATCTGATCTTCACCCAATGGGTTTACCATGCAGCCTCTGTTCTCTGTGGGAAACACAATACCTTATATAGTCATCTATATTACCCTTACATTACACTTACATTGACTTTCTGCAAGCACGGGTGTGTATGTGGGGGGTAGGCCTGGACAAATCTGGTTTGTAATGTGCTCTCGTGTTTAATGGCCCATATAGTTAACAGTGTGCATGCACATATAGATTGTACAAACATAATTGAATTCATGTTCATTTGGAAATGATCKCAATATTTCTAAGTTGTTTTGAGCGGCAGACTTGAAATGGATTTGGAATGGCACTTTGCATGAGTTGATGCTGAGGCATTACAAGCTGCTATAATGATTATGTTTGTACATTGTTGCAATCATTTGAAAAGGTCAAGAGTTTAAAGAAAATTGATACCACATTGGAACTCCACAGGATCAACAGAGATTTCAACATAACAATGCCATTACAATAGAGTGAAAGAAGTTACATAAATAGGTAACATACAGAAGATTTTTTCTCTCAAGAGAAATGGCAATGTCTTGTTTGAGTTAAGGTTGACATATATAATTATATATGTTTGACTGAGATGTGATGAATTWAAAAAACGCATCACTTCACTTGGACATAACCCACACATAGGCTTAACTGGCCAGTCACCAAGATGGCAGTGAGTGGGCAACATTATTGAGTCCTTCCTACTACACAGGAACTGTATCAATCACTCAGAGAGACCCAAACGGAAGAGCTTAGCACATTTCTCCCTCTTTCTTTTCRGCTTTTCACAATAAACAAAAGGGGGATAGAACCAGAACCAGTGCACAGATCCAGGGCTCTAGTAGGGCCGGCAGTAATGGTGGTGTTGGTCTTGGCTACTTCCCCCATGGTCTGTTCTGTCTCCATTAACATTCTGAGGCTGTGCCACTTGGAGCACCAGGCTCTGAAAGAGAACGCTTAGACTCTCTCTCTCTCTCTGACTAGGAGACAGCTAGGACAATAACTCTACTGTGTGACTTCCTACTCTCTATATATTCAACCTCCCCCCTACAAATATACACACTGCACCACCGCCATGAATGGACCCCACTGTTAACTAACCCTACAGTGAGTGGCCATGATTAAATATAGGCCTCTGTGTTATTTTTTTATACTTTTTGGGGCTTAGTGAATGTGTTTAATACCCTGGTGTATGTCCATTCTAGAGCAGKGTCTCGCGTTCAGATGACATAATACACATGAGTTAGATAATCTAAATACATGGGCTCTATGCTTTCATGGAGAAATCACGGAATTCCCATCCGCTTCCGGGCCTACTTACTAATGAGCATTGATTACAGGATGCCACTAGATGCCGCACTCTTAGCAGCTCCTTTTCCCTTATGGGATGTAGTACAGTAATTCCACTTAGGACAGTCATTGTGATAAAATAGCCTAAAACATAGTCCCTGTTGTTTTAGAAAATGGTATAGCTAAAGCTACATTTATTTCGATTTATTTCAGTGTCTTAAAAAAGACCCTTTGAGAAGAAAATATGAATTAAATAAATACATCAAATGTTGCATTTATAAGGACCAAACGTTTTCTATAAATTGATATATGTCACTTAATAGATCGAAATAATAGTAGAGATTTAGTTTAACTAGATATACTTAATACAAACACATTATGAAAATAATCTCAATAGGCTATTTGATGAAAACATCTGAAAGGTGGTTACAATAAAAGATTACGAGGAGAAGTCAAATAGTATTTACCATAAGTATAATATAGCCTTTAAAATGTATAGGCTACTATTAACACAAAGGTAATCAGCACACATTTATAAATGCTTACACACCCCATATAAGTTGTAATATTGCCTATTGGGCTACAGTGGCATGCAAATATGCCTAGAAAAAAAAACATTTCATAGACATTTTTGAAAAATAGAGAAACAAAGGTTACAGTAAGTATGAATTTATGATAGTGTGGTTTATAACCCCCCTGTCTATCCTACGAGACTCGCCTGATGACAATTAAAGATAAAAAATCGATAATTATACAACTCTGAAGAGGAAAGTTGAATATAATTTCCACTCCTCTAAAATATAATTTTAAATATTTTTGAGGGACTATCCCGATTAATCTCAAATCAAAAATTAGCCTATAAAATATTATAAATTACGTTCTGATGAAATCAAATCTGTAACTGAGATATAATAGAGAAATGCATGATTGAACTATAAAAACATATTTCCTGCTATGAAGCTATGTCAATCCCTTTTGTTTCAAAGGGGCTGACATGAACAGTGGAAGTCACTTTTATCCGCAGCATAATTTGCAAGAAATGTGCTTGATCGAAATGTTTTATTGTCAATTTGTTTGTCGTGGTCTTTGTGCAAGAGGACTTAAAACTATACAATTGAAAAGCTATAAGCATCGTAGTAGCATATCAAATGCATCACATAGTTAAAATAATGTCTTCATTTTTCCATGGACCAGATCAGGTAGGCTACAGACTACTACTGTAGCTGGCAACCACACCCCTGAAGTATGGTCAGCACATTCTTTTGAAAACTTATTAAAACGTTATTTTATTACAGTAACTTTACTTTAGTGTTTGAAGAAGTTCTGCAACTACAACTGCTACAATAACACATGCATAAAATGATAAATAAGATAGAGTTTTTACTATGAGATTTCTGATGTCACAACTAGAAACGCTGAAACTATGAAGCTCTGAAACGTATCGAAATGTATCAATGCTGAAACAATAAGCAGCCCTCTGGACCGGAGCCTAATCAAAGCGAGCCAAGAATAGAGACACCATTTAGACGCCATCTATTCAGACATTTAAGTCATGATTTTCCATAATAGCTCAAACTTTAAAGCTCTTTATCAGATGTCGTTGGTCTTTATAGCATTGTATTGGAAGCAGTTGGGTTTTATCATATTGACACAGTTGAGTTCATTTCATTTGGAGATTAGAGTATTTCTCTGTCCGCCACGGGCTCTGTGAGTTAGCTCACTCAACATGCCCTGCTTAGCCTACCGATTTGCTCTGTTCTCTAAACACTATTCATTAAGCCTACAATATGTGGCCTCTCTATAAGCGGATATATTTTCACCTGATCTGTAGGCTATTTATTATCGAGCATACCAAGGTTTTCTAATGCATGCATAAAGCTATTACAGCAGTGTGCATTAATGTGCTGGTTATTAATTGCCCAACAAATAAGTTCAGAATACATTAGATATCTTATCGAATGTAGCCTTCAGTAGCCCTACTGGAGCACTTGGGGATAAGTTAAGGGTATGGGACGTTATTCATCCCATACTTGGATTGATGAGGAGCACTTATTTTACAACACGATAACACCTATTGTTAACAGGGCTATGCCCACGAAGAATTCAAACATCATTCAAACATCATGAGATTAGAGAGCACGAGTACTGCTCTTCTACTTTAGGTCGACACTACATTAGTGCCACTCTACGCTCGTTTGTCAGAGTAGGCCTACTTGGCATCATGTTTGAGGCCGARCYCATGTTACTACGACCACGACGAAGGGCACATTCAGAAAACACTTACAAGCTATGTATCATCAATGGAGTGATCGAATTCGTCTTTGTTTCACACGTGRAATATATGGYTCGCTCTCCTTGGTCTTTKACCTTTTTAGTTTTTGTTGAAAAGTGTTTCATGTCTTGAGTCTAATCGGGCCACCATCGTGCTTTAAGGAGTTAAATATGTTTCTGCCTTCGCTGTATCTAGGTCTATAGTTGGAGAAATGGTGGTTGTTAGAAAACAGTGGTAATTACTCAGCCACGACACGCCACGACATGCTCATACATGCGTGTAGTCACATTGTTCAGCACCTTGTACCCTGGACAGCGCCCAACTAGACTTTCTCTGCATAGCAGGTCTCTCTCTCGCTCTCTCTCTCTGTTCAAAATTATATTGAATGTTATTTAATATAGCTTATCACACATATATCATGCAAGTACAATATGTAGTAAATTATCTAGTTAGACAAGTGAGATTTTYWTGCTGATAAAAATACAGTTGTATTTTTCTCAGCATCTTGAAAACACAAATAGTGGCCTATACTAGTAATWGGAATCGAATACTAAAAAGACGAGCATGCGTCATAAAACAACAGAATAAAATACTTTGTGGAGGTGTTAATGACTGCTATTTGCAAATAGGCTGCTATTTTTTAAATGACTTTATGCTGTTGTACTGATCAAAATGCTAGTTGGGAGCGTAATGGCCATGTGTCTATCCCTCTTGACAAAGAGAAGGCTTTTAAACCTGGACACTTTCCAAACGTCACACCTTCCCGCCTGCCCAGGGTGCATTAACAGTATAGCTGGCAGTGGTGAAGGAGTAATTATGTTTAATTATGTTTAACACAATGTAGTTAACGCTGTAGCAGCGGCAGTGAGAGCATTTATAAAATTAAATTACATAAAAGAACATGTATTTTAATAAAGCTTTTTAAAGATGAATTGATGTTGGGCACATTGCTTTACGCGGACACAGGGGCAGTGTCATATCCGGATTAAATAATGTTTCATATCTAATGTAGGCCTATTCCATCTCAGCGACACATACTCTGTCATAACTTTAACCTAATTGATGTGGCTAAAGTTTAACTCGATTTTCAATGAAGTATGAACACATTGCCAACTCTATTTAGGCTTATTTAGTTCATTATTTTAAGACATTCTGATATGGGGCACTTTTTTGCTATGCTTCACATGAGCACTTCATGTTCATGACTGATATATGATTGGCTATAATACGGACGGGCACCCTATCAAAAAGGATTTCTTGAGATATTTKTCGAGAACATGATTTAATAGAAAATGAAAAGGTTATCTTTTAAAATGAATGTATAGGCTACACGTGCATTATTTTCTACTTTGCCAAAGGCCATTGCCAAAGTTCAAATAGGGCCTGTACTTCTTCAAACAGAACGCTCTCCTTTCAGCTCTATAGTATACAGAGCTATATGCATCAAAAGTCATTGCCMAGACGCTTGCCTTCCTTCATGTTCTCGGTCCACTACCACAAACCCCTGTGTTTAATWGGACTACAAACTGCTGCAGTCTGTAGAAATGCATCCCCTCTCCTGAGGAGGTCGCTTTTGTACCTCTCCACTGAAATGCGCATGTGTGTTTAGGATGCTTGCGTAGTTACTTTGTCGTAAAGATGTTGTTTGTGCTTTTATGTTGAGACAGATATATTGTTCCTACCGAATGGGATTGTAATACTGTTTTCAAAGAGTGAATAAAAATATGGATGAAATTGTTAAAAATGTCTCTCTCWCMCACGCACGCACGCACGCGCGCGCYCARARACACACACYCACACACACACAAGAGCGGAGGAGGGAGGGAGGGAGAGACGTGCATCGCTAAGTCACTCCCCAGTCGTTCATTGTGCTTTGAGATTTTCAGGCATTTTGTCATCTTTTCATTCGCATTAACATGAACACTGATATAAAATAATCCTATGTGTAAAAGTCTAGTTATACAATCTCTCAGTTATACAATTACGTTTGTACAGTTTGGGACTGTTCAGCAGGTTTAGTAACCAATAATAGTGACAACGAGGAGGATCATCATTGAGAAAGACATTTACATGTCTCTTCTTCTACTGTCTATAAGGCCTATCCCCAGCGTTAAATGACCCTGCCCTTCCTCCTCTTCCTCTTCCTCCCACATGTATTATCATGCATCCTCAGTGCACAACTCAATGAGGTGTGTGTGTGTGCATGTGTATGCGTGTATTTTCAGAGAGAGATACGCATGAGTGTGTGTGTGCCAGTGGTTATGGTGGGCCATAATTTGCAACATATGTAAATAGTGTAGAATTATATCCAAGACAGGGTCATTCTCTGGCATGGTTCTTCATGCCAGAGTACAGTATCTTGCCTCAGTGAGGTTTCCTCTTWTTGTTGRCTTGATCTGAAAAGARTGAATAGTTGAGAAAACCMTTCTAATTATATGGAAGCACAGCTTATTTAGGTGATGAAAAGYGACTTGTAGTGTCATAGCAGCCCCTTAAATTRGCCAAATAAGGAGCGGTAATGATGAGGTGAGAAGGAGTGAATGCCTAAAACAAACTATAGAGGAGRTCCACTAAAGCAGCCAGGGGCTTAAGATATATTAAATTACCATGATTAGGACTTTAGGCATGGTTCAAGCCTGTTTGAGAGGCTGGGGAGCCTGAAAGTGGTGCTATTCATGTCTGGGGAGCAGGGTCAATAGGTCGGTGAAGTTCACAGGACCTGTTTCTATTCTTATGCTAACACAGAATACAGGCCCTAATGCTCACTGGCTTGGAAGATATAAATGATTGGGCAATAATCCACGGCCCTCCGTTGCAGGGGGAGCTGGTCTATAGCTAATTGCGCTCTGCCTGCTCTCCATTCAGGAGACGGCCATAATGATGTCAATGAAAGACTGGCCGTTTTCTCTGCTCTCCTCTTTTCCCACTTACAGTTAGAGAGGTACACGATTGTGTTTTGATATCAGTGCACGGYGGCTCYGGCGTTTCTGAMTGCTAGTCTTGTACAGYAGGCTCTTGGTTSWATTGAGTMTATMGCTYCATACAGTGAGATGCTGTGTTCTGTRGACAATGACTGCTTACAGTCCATTCTGAAGTTGGCTAGATGTTTTTCCCTCCACATCTCATAATGATAGCCACAGAAAATATGTCTATTTTACAGTCCCATAAACCGTTTTAGGAATGATAGAGTTTGAGCTGTTAGACTATAGGTGCCATGTTTAGTCACCTCCCTACTCCCCAGGACGGTTTAGTTGTTCCTCCATCCAAGAACGCCTCTTAGAGTGTAGCAATGTAAATAGATGAAATTATGATGACGAGTATTTCATTTATTTACATATTGTTACACGGCACATAAAAMATTGTTTTGTTCTCCTACGGCAAGCCTGAAGATTCATTTCTCAGTGATGGTAAGTATGAGGACCCTCAATGCCTCCCACTACAATAGGCCCTATCTATCTCCMTATGACAAGCAGAAAATCTGAGAAGAATAAATGAATGAATACAAATGATCTTGGAGTGCCATGTGACAGAACACCWGCAGTCAAGTTCCTGTGGCTGAGACAGAGTCTAGTCGGCTCGCCTGGGAGCCTGGGCTGTTTCACAAGCATTTTTCACATTCACACAACTAGTCTAGTTTAGGCTAGGCTGGGAGCATCATGGGAGTGGCTTCAGTTTACACTGTARACATACAGAATGTATTTACATTATCATACACGTTTCACCCCAAGCAAGAGTAGTGAGGATTCTGAAAGAGATGGGATATCTAAAGTCCTGTGAAATGAATTGTACTTTTAGTCAGGGATAAATGGTTTCTTTTGATAGTTAAAAACCCTTATAATGCAAGGAAAAATGTGTATATTATTGGAATTTTAAGTCTATTGTGCATTGAAAAACTGCAAGGTCAAGGTTACAGAGTATGGTTTTGAATATACTGTAATTAAAACACGTATATGTAATCCTTTATTACCTAATAGGGGATATGATTATAAGCATATTTCAGTGTCTGTAATCAAACGATCACACTTTCAGTGTCATTGTGAAAGAAATTCATGTCAGGAGTGTCAATGGAGTTCATTCCATTGGCCATTGGGGAATAGARGGACAAGCCACTTAAACTGCGGTCATCCCCTCTGACCCCTGGCTGCTCTAGAGGGCCCTGGGGAGACACTTAATAGCACTGACATCTAGGATTCTAACAGGTCGCTCTCTGAATCACATTCCAAGCATCGAAACCCGTCATCCCATCGTCAAAACTCATATTTTCTATACACTGTATTGTTATATTGCATTGATGAAAGCTATATTTGACATCATTCCTGAATATGAAGTGCAGACATTTTTTTAAAGTACCTGCATTTCAACATATCATTGCCCATTCGTTCCCCATGAACTGTCCGGTATCATAGAATGAAATGTAGAATTTAAGATACAACTCTTTACATAAAAATACATATTCTGAAAGGTTAAATTGATTATAATAGATGGGTAGTTATAGATTCACTGGATAAATTGTATGGGAAGAAATAGAGAAGTATAAGGAATAACAATGTTCATTTTATAAACTATCTACAAACTAGTTAATTGTCTATAAACTATGTAAACACTTCATCAACTACTGTATTTAGAAACCTTTTAAAATAGTTATTTGTTATCTTACTTGCCTGTTATCTATACGTTTAGGGAATTACAATGTCTTAAAACACCCCAGGTTTGTTGTGAGCAGGACATGTTAATAAGCACGTGCCACTTTATTGGTCTTTGCCGGGTCAAGCTGTCCCTTTACAAGGACAGMTCATAACCCTCTCTGGCTGGCGCACTCATCCAGCCCTGTTTGGCACTGGACTTGGAGATGGGATTGTCAGCAATATAGWCTCACACTCAGCTTACTGCTTGATCCCCTCCTGATACTAAAACACAATAAAGTGCACATTTATGATCATTTCTGTCATTGTGTTATAATTTCACCAAATTACATTCAGAGTGTCTTCTGAATGCTGTGGCTATTTGGGATAGCAAAATGTCTGCATTTTGACGGAAAGTAATAGCTTTTCCGACAAAAGAACGTGCAATAAACAATATTCTATTTGAACACTAACCCTAATTTGACCTTATGTAAAGCAATCCAGAAACTTTTTATTGTTGGCTATTGTATCTGCAATTAAACTTCCTTTAAGGAAGTAAACTCAACTGACTAGATTGTAAAGCTAGTGTAGTGTTCACGTATAGGGTATCTGAAGCYCTAATACATGGAGGCAAAATGTTACAAGTACGTATTATTTTGAGATGTTCTACTGTAGGCACTCTAGAAATCTAAGCTAATAAACGATTAACAAAGATGTATCGACATTATATTCTTATACCGTTAATTTCTATAGGCTAGATGTTTCATTAAAAAGGTGTCAGAGATAGGTGGCACATGACATGAAGCTCGTCATAAAACAATCTGTGAGAGAGTCAAAGATACTAAGTAACCAGCTGGTCTATGAGCAAATGAAAGCGACTTCATTTGGAACGGTCGAAAAGAAAATATAACTTTTGATAACCGTATTGGATATATTTAGAATAAGAAATCACGAGGTATTTTGGCATCGACTAAACGTTCGATTGGAGTGTGTTTCGGGCCAATCTATGACCAAATGTCAGTGACCAATGCAAATTATTCCCAACGTGGACGCGACTGATAATGCAGAGACAACATAGCCGTAAYTTAGTTGTCAGACACATGATCAATATCATTGCTTTACAGACTGGTTAAGCACAACACAAATTTAAATAATTCGCTGCTTACCTTAATCACAGGCTTTGTGAAAGCAATGATTCGTGATTTAAAAAAAATCTAAAATTCAGATGTAGGCCTAGCCTATTAATTTGGGTAGAATGTATTTGATTTTCAGATTCTTTTTTCTGCGGTCAATTCACGACGAAGCATCTTTGAGGGGAAAGACGAGTTGCTTGTTTTGAGTCGACGAGTCTGTGCTATCCAGTCTGAAGTCAAATGGCGAGTGATTGGCGATACTCTATCGAATTTAATAAAGAGCAATTAACAATTAAATGTTCAAAACGACAACCAACGCCTTCTGAGCGAGAGGGAGTTAGCTCAAGGAGGGAAACTTCTGCAGGAGSATGTCTGTATTCTGCACCACTGTGTCTCAACCGGCTCGCTCAACTTCTAGACTTTCAGTGTTTCTCTCTTTTTTGATTCACGTCTATTTTCTTTGCATGTTATTATGCCTTTGCACTTTAGATTTCGTCCAATCCTTTAGCATGATTTCATTTCTCTCAGCGTATGCCTTATTATGTTTTTGCAGAATAATTTTAGGTTATGTTCAATGTTTCTCAGCAATTACTTGTCATCTGTCACTCAAAATGCATATGCAAAAAATGTATATGAAAGCAGTTACCGATCAAAGACCAACAAACCTGAGAGCTTAGAATCCTTGGTAGGCTACTTTTTACAATTAATTTTAGGCTACTTCAGAAGACTTCATGAGGATGGTCTGTTTATGTCCAAACGGTTGTAGGCCTATATTCACATTTCAAAATAAGGCATAATATTCACACTCATCTGGTAAATAGAAGATCCAGACCAATCTACCAACAGCTTTCTATTGTGGTGTGCTTTCCAAGGTGCTGATACACATACTGTCTTTAAGAGCAACATACTGTCGTTCTCAGAGTCTGTGTCTCTAGGCTGCATTTAGACAGGCAGCCCAATTCTGATCTGTTTTTCACTTATTAGTCTTTTGGCCAATCAGATAATCTCTGAAAAAGATCTGATGTGAAAAGATCCGATGTGATTGGTCTAAAAAAAATCAGAATTGGGCTTTCTGTCTAAATGCAGACATATAAACTTCAATATCAATAATTTCTTTATTTCCAATCAAAAAAACACTAGAATCTTTTAGACATCTGTTGTATTATTTATTCTGTATACACATTCAATTCAAACAGCATAGAAGTCATGACAAGTCAGAACTCAATTACAAAAACATGTTTTGTAAGACGTTTGTGTACAAGTATGTGTCCCTTTCTTTATTGCAGGTATGTTCAAAACGGTCTATCTCTCTGAATAAGGATAATAATAATAATCAGGCAATGAGACAGCTATTAATCTGACTGCTTCAATACTGTATCCAACACATTTCATGTAGAACATTCCCTGATCACTATGAACACATGCAGATAATATTTGTAATAGGAAAAATGCAGCATTTGATGAATATATAGTAAATGGATGAAATCTTCACCAAACAATGTCTTTCTTTTCACTGTGACAGTCAAACATTAAACAACATTTGCAATACAGCCAGAGGGTGAGTCATTCACATTTATTTGCATAGAGTAGTCAGTTCTATTCATAAAGTAACTTATTGAACATGACWGAGGATAGACATCCAGAGAGCTTCTCTTGTAAGCAGCCCACACATTAGGGCACTGTAGTGCTTCTCTGAAGCCCAGCATACTCCAGAGTACTCTAAAGAGTACAATAGGGACCAAACCACACACGCNCAATCTACCAACAGCTTTCTATTGTGGTGTGCTTTCCAAGGTGCTGATACACATACTGTCTTTAAGAGCAACATACTGTCGTTCTCAGAGTCTGTATCTCTAGGCTGCGTTTAGACAGGCAGCCCAATTCTGATCTGTTTTTCACGTATTAGTCTTTTGACCAATCAGATCATCTCTGGAAAACATCTGATGTGAAAAGATCGGATGTGATTGGTWAAAAAAAAAATCAGAATTGCGCTTTCTGTCTAAATGCAGACATATAAACTTCAATATCAATAATTTCTGTATTTCCAATAAAAAAACACTAGAATCTTTTAGACATCTGTTGAATTATTTATTCTGTATACACATTCAATTCAAACAACACAGAAGTCATGACAAGTCAGAACTCAATTACAACAACATGTTTTGTATGACGTTAGTGTACAAGTATGTGTCCCTTTCTTTATAGCAGGTACGTTCAAAACTGTCTATCTCTCTGAATAAGGATAATAATAATAATCAGGCAATGAGACAGCTATTAATCTGACTGCTTCAATACTGTATCCAACACATTTCACGTAGAACATTCCCTGATCACTATGAACACATGCAGATAATATTTGTAATAGGAAAAATGCAGCATTTGATGGATATACAGTAAATGGAAGGAATCTTCACCAAACAATGTCTTTCTTTTCACTGTGACAGTCAAACATTAAAAAACATTTGCAATACAGCCAGAGGGTGAGTCATTCACATTTATTTGCATAGAGTAGTCAGTTCTATTCATAAAGTAACTAATTGCACATGACAGAGGATAGACATCCAGAGAGCTTCTCTTGTAAGCAGCCCACACATTAGGGCACTGTAGTGCTTCTCTGAAGCCCAGTACACTCCAGAGTACTCTAAAGAGTACAATAGGGAACAAACCACACACGCGCACACGCACGCGCACACACATCATCATATTTACATTAAGGTATGAACACATGTTGATCACATCCCTTTTATTTAACATCATACACACATTGTCTTACATTCTGCTGTAATATTAAAAGTTATGTTGAAACTATACACTCTCAGCCGGGGAGAAGAGAACATTGATTACCCAAGTGCAATATATCAGCAGATAATCTGTGCGCAACTTCTGCAAACAAAGTCTTCAAATATCTCCAAACATTGTCCTTACAGTAAATATCTCCAAACATTGTCCTTACAGTAAATATCTCCAGACATTGTCCTTACAGTAAATATCTCCAAACATTGTCCTTACAGTAAATTTCTACAAGCATTGTCTGTTAACTTTAGGGGCGATTCTTCAGTGCCCTCATTTCTTAGTGTTTGACTGGAGAGGATGCCAATGAGGAAGGGCCCAGGGCTCAGGGTTCAGGGCCCAGGGCTCAGGGCCCAGGGCTCAGGGCTGATGGAAGAGGCTTCGCCTGGAGGTTGTCAACACCTGCAGGACCTGGAGACACAGAGATCAGAAACAACATGTAAGRCACCCATGTCACATTGCTTAACACAGGAACCCAGAACACAGCGTATTGGCTAACTGTAAACAGTGACCAGTATTGTTTTAGGTTACAGTAAGATGGAGTGATGACAATGATCTTGGGCTTGACGCTTGATGGAATCTAGTTTGGAAGCAGAGAATGTGTCAGTCAGTGAATGATTGGTTAAAAACTAAATGTGGATGTACAGTCTTCCATCTATTTCTACATTGGGTTATTCAAAACACATTAACACCAGTTTCGGTACTTGGAGTACGCCAATAGAAATGTTATGAATAATAAGGACAATTGTATTACAGTATGTGCAAAGCAATTCCAGAGTGGATAGAAACAGAAAAGTGACTCATTTTACCAATACAAAGAATCATTGTGAATTCATGTGGGATATTGAAGTTTTCTGATAACTGTGTTTATTGCTTCATCCTTAACTGTCATCAACTTAACAACTAAGACAAATCTAGCTGCCTCTCATCAAGTTTTGAATATACACGGGGCAGTCTACCCGCACCATTACCAATTTCACCAAATTATATATAGAGAGGTTTCTGGACAATTTAATCCCACCGGGGGACTTGGCCAGACCCTTTCTCTGTCAATTTTCACCCTCTCCCTTTTTCAAGCCCCCTCTTTTTTTCTCTGCCTCCACAATGCGGGATCTCTCCCTCTTTCTTTTTTATGTTTTCTCATATATTTTTTTCTCTGCGGCCCCCCCCCCGCCAAACCCTCAGACAGCATGCAGCTTATGCAAATCATCAGCCTTTTATGCTCAATACTCGTCCTCAGTCCTGAATGAGACCTCAACAAAACACACACACACACTCAGGTTCATTTAAAATGTCCAAATACACATAGCCCCCAGTGTTCTCACTCAAAGTCTTTAGCGCCATTCCAGTCCATTTGTATTTGAAAGCCCCAACCTGACTGGATGAGCTCCAAGTTAGTAGGGTAGGCAGAGGCAGACAGATGAGAGTGTCCTGCTTCTACTGTCCCAGAGAGGGAGGGATGCATAGGAGAGAAAGATGGGATGGGAGAAAGATGGAGAGAGAGTGAAGGAGACAGGGAGGTAAGGAGTGAGTGATGGAGGGAGGGYGAGAGGGGAGTCTGATGAATATAAAATGTTCTCTGTGTTGCTGTGTTCCCAGGCTCTGGCCTGTGTGCTAGGGGACAGGAGGGGGACGGGAGGGGGACAAGAGGGTACCAGAGTGGGGGGACAGGGTGCCTTTGCCCAGCTGTAAGGGGGACCTAAGGGACTTCTCACACACTTTCTGACAGGCTGTCCCTTTCACCAGCACATAGCTGGGCCRGCCAGGCCTGCTACCATAACAACGCCGCAGCCCCTCTGTCATAGCAACGCCACGGAAACACCACAGAACACTGGGCTCCCCCAGCCTGCCTTGGACATGACCATGAGGGGAGAGGATGGGAGGGGGAGTTGACAAAAGTAGATGAAGAAGTACTGAATGTGAATCAGAGTCTAGACATTCCCACCGCTGTGAACTTGAACTTGACAGACAGCCTGAAATGTTCACAGGCCGTGTGAGTGATGGGCAGATAGAGAGATACAAGCAGCACAATGGAGGTGACGACTATCTAGTGATACATTTCCTTAACCTTTTTCTAAATGATCCCACAATAAATGGATACAAAATGCCTTTATTTATGATGAAGTGGTCATTAAAACTTGTTTGGTTGACCAATTGGTTGCCCACATTTGGTGAAAACACCATAGCCTTTAGCTAGGGCTGTTATGGCCGCTGTCTCCATACTAATGCCTGTAAGCTGAGGCAGGSCCATGTCTGGGGGTCCAGGCTGTTTATGGCCACTGGGCCATGGGAAGAAAAGAGATGTGAAAGGTCCCCTGTTGCCGTTACAAAGCTGAGAACAACCCTTGGCGGGATAATCGCGTTTATCCGCAGATTAAGACGAGATCGCAGCTGAGGTATCCTCACAGGAGGACAGGGAGTGTAAAACATACAATCTTTAGACAAAGCTCAGAGCAGGGTGTGTGATTTAGTCCCTTTTATGGACAGGTTATAACATTGAATGTGATGGAAGATTACTTAAATGTGTTTGTCTACATGGGTCTGAACCCACCAGTCAGTTGTTAATTCTGCCTGGATCATGGTGAAAACACGGTATTGATTCATTGGTTGTGTTTAGCAGGCAGGTTTGATAAAATCCACAAGGCTTCAGCTACAGTCAGTCACAGTACAATGTGGGATTTGGGAACCACAGCTTTAGGTGTTCAGTGGAGGTGTTACAGAAGCGTTCACAGTAATCATTCTATTCTTATTGTTAGCTCATTCTCTAACAGCCCACTTGACCTCATGAGAAATGGSAGAATAGAGCTACGGTAACACTCTGAAAAGAAAGAACTCATTTTATAGTCATAACCCAAGTATGATTGGTATCTTGCATTTGATTCAGATTGAGCTCCTTAGTGGGATAATACAAGGTGGTTCCAGACAGCTCCCAGACCCTGTTCACCCAGTCTATTAATATGCCAGCTGCAGCCTCTGCCACATGGAAACACAGACAGACACACAGAGGCAGACAGTACAGCCCCTCCCCCAACACACACACTGACTGTCCACACACACATATAAACACACAGAAGTGTTAATAAGTGCATAAAAACAGCACTATGATACTATGCATAAATACACACATAACACACACACACACAAGCACACACACGTAACACTTTCCCAGCACGCACATACTCCCCACCACGTTACATTCTGAATGGATAAACCTGTTAACGCTCAAAACATATTTTCTCTCTCATTACAACTGTTTCAAACATGATATTTAAGTGAGGTCTTCTGTGCTATCCCTCTCACATTCTCTGTCATTACTTTTGTTTACCTCTTATTCTTTGTTCCTGCATACATTATTACCTATTATCATTGTCTGAATGCTTGCTGTGAATATTGTTGTCTGCCCCTTGGTAAAAAAAAAACCAACTTCTCTCCCTCCTTTCTCTCTCATTTTCCCTCTGGCTGCCTCCTTTTACAGGGTAATATATTGTGATTCCATTTAATTAATAGCCTGTCTGTGCAGAAGGGAATCAGGAATACAGTCTGACACCCAGTTCAAATGTAACACGACATTCTCAATGCCAAATTTGTTAATCCATACTAACAAATTATGCTTTTTTAAATCCTAAGATTCTGTAAAGATTTTACATCTGTGAATTATTGAAAATTGTTCTCCCATAAACAACCATTAATATGCTGGCTGTTATAGACACAAGGTAGTTGAAGCTTTTATGAGGGGCAGTAACCCCCCAGCGTACTCAGTGAATTTTAAACACATGCCTCTGATTATCCTTTAAGTTATTATTTTAACAGTGCAACATCATTTAAAAAATAGCTAATTTAGGGCTTTAAACTAATTTGATAATTTGTGCAAACAAACACACACACACACACACACAACCACCACACACACACACACACACACACCACACACACACACACACAACACACACACCACACACACACACACACACACACACACCACACACACACACACACACACAACACAACATACATACATACATACATACATACATACATACACCACCACACACACACACAACACACACACACACACACACACACACAACCCTGAGACACATTTACTAACATACATAGAAAAACGGGGGAGGGGGGCTGCTTTTCCAGGGGGCACTCTCATGGTTTTGGCGCTAATGCAGGCATCTGGCAGTGTCTGGTCTGGAGCGTCTTTCCACCCCATTACCCCCTGTGTCTCCTGCAGCACCCACACACACAATGGTGGGAAAGAGGGGTGGTGGACCTCCGTCAAGAGCTCTCCTCACAAAGCAGTCATTGTGGAGGGGAGCCAGGAGCAGAATGATAATGTGGACTCCATCTACTGTTTACCAACAGGCAGACTAGCTACAGACAGACAGCTGCAGTACACAGTGCACTACACCGACCTGCAGCCCTGCAGCTCAGGCTCAAAGATCACAGCTCACTGTTGCTCTCTGCTCTGTTCCCCAGTGCCAGGGGCTAAAAGAAACATTTAACAGGAATCTGTATGGTTGTTTTTTGTACGTGGGTGAGTGTGTGTGTGTGTGTGTGTGTGTGTGTGTGTGTGTGTGTGTGTGTGTGTTGTGTGTGTGTGTGTTGTGTGTGTGTGTGTGTGTGTGTGTGCATGCATGTGTGTCTTTCTGTTCACGTGTGCATTTCAGACTTCCGTGTCTATGGGCACCCTACAATGTGGTATTGTCAATTGCGGAAAGATAGCATTGTCCATGCTCTTATAGAACACATTTAAATCCAGCCAGGTCACTCGTGATACAAGTCAATATTAGACGTCCATCAATGTCTGAGGACATCGGGAGATGATGTGGAAACCGGCCACCTGAGGCAACAGTGAGTGCTTTTACAGTCAAATAGGTTTGGGGTTTGCTAGGTGTTGTGGACAAGATGGAGGATGGGCTTAACGTTGCATGTTCTAATTCAGCAATAGAAGTTGTTTTTGAGATTTTTGTTTTAAACCTATCCCAAACCTTAACCCTTACCTTAACCATTCAGAGTTAACGCCTAACCTTAAGACTTTGGAGTTACAGTAGTGCCTAAACTTAACCCTAACCTTAAAAATGTGGAGCTAACGCCTAACCTTAACCTTAAACACTTTGAAATTTGACATTTGGAATAACTTTGAAATGTGACATTTGAGAAACATGGATGAACGTCTAATTCTGACGTGAGACTGTGAGAGCTTGTTGTTCAAATCAACGTGTTTGTTCGTACAGCCAATGTCTAATTAAAACAGTACATCTACTCGGCACATGTGCATGCAGAACGCAACATCACCAGTCATTACATTAAAAACATCTGCCTTAACCTGGTGCTGTCCTAGGTGCTGAATTAGATTCCAATGCTGCTGCATTGCACTGACAAACCACTGATTACATACTGTACCACTGGCTCCCACCACATCACCACCAAATAATTCACTGTGTCCAGCGTTAACAATCAGGGTTGAAGACAATGGGGAGATATGCATGTAGACTACTGTAARAGCAATAGTCTTCTTCATTAACTGGGAACTAGGCCATATGAAATCAATCCTCCCAATGAAAACAAAGAGATCAGTCATGTTTACAGATTTCATAACCTTTAAACCTGTCAACCAGGAGGKTTATAGACAGAGCATTCTCTATATCACCCCCCCAATTAGTAGTAAGAATCATCCAAATACAAGCCCACTGTCTCTGAGTAAATGGGACATGAAGCATCAGGATCAAAATACGTCTATTTTAGTCCCACAGTCAGTCTGAAACGGAACAGTCTTTTTATCTGCGTTCATGTGTTGAAAGTAGAATATACAGTAAATGAGAATTTTATGACAGATATTTGGTGGAAAAGGATCACTGTAAGAACTTTCTCTCACATGAATAAAAAATGACTCACATCCGTGCTCTGCGTAGAATAGTTGCTATGGCACCTAATCCACATAGTGGAAATTATTAATTAATTGATACAAGCCAGATGTGATAGTATTCGAACACAGGAATAGACTTAACAAAGCATATTCAATGTCATAGGCTTTACCTTGGGCGCGTGCACACACACACACACACACACACACACACACACACACACACACACACACACACACACCACACACACACACACACACACACACACACACACACACACACACACACACCACACACAACACACACACACGCACATCATCATCATCATATTTACATCAAATGCTATTAATTATGAGATTCCCTACAATTGATCGTAGGTTTAATTTACACATTGTGTGTAGAGCTAGTCCTTTGCTTCTTCCAGTAAGCTTCTTTATATCTGCTGCCCATCCCTGTATTCTACGCAGTGACACATCTGCGATGGAGGCCTTGAGAATATGCAAATCAGGTATGAGGAGGCKCCTCCCCCCTATGGAGAGACTGCTAGTCTAATTAAAGCTRGCTTGGGCATTAAAGGCACAGTTACCCTTTGTTGTATTAAAGGCATAGTGGATTTCCTTCATCATATTAAAGGCACATTTTTTTCTTTGTTATGTTAAAGCTACAGTAATCTTTGATTGTACTAAAATACATAGTGGTTAWTCATTTATCATCCCATGTACTGTACATGATGATGAATATATGCAAGTATGGGTAGGCTAGGCTACTGTAGATCTTTCATCCAATGCATGTAAGATGTATAATCACTCAACAAACATTGTGATTTTATTTTTGTTTGTGCAAACAATTAAGCAGACATTTTTTGGAATACAAATAAATGTTTCTCCAAATGAATGCTATTTCCCTACATGATTTAGTGGGGTATTATCCCGTAATCAAAATCTCATAGAAACATAATATACCATATGATGTCAGGTGGAATGTGTCTATAGGCCTGTTTTTTGTAATTAAATGAAATCATAATTTAACAATTGACATTATATTTAACATATAGGAGGCATTAGGCTATATGTATTATAAGTCACTCTCTCTTTGTATCTGGTGTGGTTTTGTTTGGCTGCCATAAAGGCTTCATAGAAAGATACACTACTGTAAGAGATGATCTACACTGGCTTTTACATTTCATTAGTTACAGTAAAGGGACTTCAGGATTMAGGGGATATTCGGTTAAACTGGATKTTTTTACATTTGGCAAAAATTAATCKCACATTTTCCACTTTGCTGTCGCYTGTCTCGTGCAGCTAAACCRCACGRGCATACAAGGCTGRAGCSCGCGCCTCTAATGTGCTGCTGTGCCTTTAAAGAGGGCTCTGSWTTCTCTCCTCGTTTCTATGCAATTATGTTAATATYCAGAGCTTGTCTGGTGCTCTTCATTAACGGCTGCAGTTGCATCATTGTTTCCTTTATTTGTTATCTCTGTAAAGCCAATGATTCAGTAACAGGCTATATTTTGGTGTTTTCTTCCTTACAAATATGTGGTCTTTAATAGTGATGGATTAAGTAGGCCATATGTAAAGTATTTTTATAAATATTAGCGTTTATTTGTCGTTTTCTATTGCAAATTATCCTATCTCAAGGTCGTGCTTTGCATCGGGTTTGTGTTGGACATCGGTTTCTAAATAGGCAGACAAGGTCCTACCTTCAGTGAGTATGCGAATAATTTCTTGTTCAGAAGAATATGATTATTTATTTTCGATATCAAATATTTTCAGTACATTGTCAGATTACATACATGTAATATTGCCTTGCAGTCTCTGTAATATTAGACTTTGTGAAATTCAGTTTAACGTTATATCAACCACATAACCTACATTAGGTAGCATACCTTTTTTTCATTTATCATGCCATATTCATATGCCTAGCTTGTTAATATAATTGTCCAGCTAATTGTCTCAACGTGTCATTTCTAAGTTGCATGGCAACAGCAGTCTGTGCAATGAAAGCAATGACCTGCTCGGATCATTATAATAAGTTCATCCTGTACTGTGACCAAGAGACATATTTTCAGTTCAAGTTGAGGTGCCTATAAGGTAAACTTCAATACCTATGTCCTCTCAAACTATTATAGAAACATCTATAGTGTATAGAAATATATTCTATAGAAATACATTTGCCATGTTARATTGACTGATAATTTAAAGCTATGAAAAATCATACTCCAATTATACTCTTCACCATAACCCAGATGATAATATCAACAGAACATGTTGTACAGTACACCATCCAACATGACTGGTAGGCCTAGCCTACAGTACTGTACATCCTGTTTCCCTCTCTATGATAAACACACAGATACAACCATAGTTGCTGTTGTGTTATTTTGTGAATATGCACATTTTTCATGACAGATGTAAATAGATAAAAAAGTGATGATAATAAGGATATATAAACTGTAGTTCATCTCTGTTATACATAAAGACAACATCTGAAATGACTGAAACTACTTTGGGCGAAATGAGTCACCCCCGGTGCACATTTGTCCTTTTTTTAATAGTTTTATAGCTTAATATCAAGTAGCCGAAGTGACCAAGAGTGGAAGTAAACAATGAGGTGCAATGATGGAAAATTAAAATGTCTATCACTTTGTYTTTTGTAATTCCATGTGCAACGTAAGCAATATCCAGATCTTTGAAATTACAGAATATACAGCAACAATTGTAGCTCGAAGACATCTGGTAAGGTGCATATGAATGTTGAAATTATGTACAATAGTCGTGAAACATAGAAGATGTACGTAGGTATTAGACACATTATAGTATGAGGTATGAATGCATACACAATAGACGTATCGCGAGTGAGACAGAAGTTGTAAGCTAAGTATGAGAAAACAGTGGGTTTAGATGTGAGACACATATGTAAGATGTATGTATGAGACAAACAGCGGTTTGAGATGTGAGGGTTGATTGTAGGTTTGAGACTGATTGAAGGTGTAATGACTAAAGAGTGAGCTAGCTCTGCTCTGTGGCTGAAGGCCACAAGGACATCATCATCATCATCATCTCACATGACCAGATTTATGTAACCTGAGAGTGCAAGGATTGTGTGTGTGTGTGTGTGTGTGTGTGTGTGTGTGTGTGTGTGTGTGTGTGTGTGTGTGTGTGTGTGTGTGTGTGTGTGTGTGTGTGTGTGTGTGTGTGTGTGTGTGTGTGTGTGTGTGTGTGTGTGTGTGTGTGTGTGTGTGAGAGAAAGATATATGTTCAAAATTAGGATTATTTAAGAGATAAATATTTATTCATATGGAAATACGTGTATTCAAAAAATCAAACAAGGCTATTGTCAGTTCGTTAATGCAATGCCTCGTTAACATTAAAACAGTAATGGATGGGGCTGCTTTTTCTCTAGCCTACAAGCATTAATTTATCTAATATCTCCTAAGCCCTGCCACACTCGTTAGCCAGTTCAGACTGGAGGGGAAGATGAGAGGGCTYARYGAGGCTAGCCTACTGATGAGGYGAGTGATGGATAAAAGCCTGATAGAACRAATGGTGCAGCCAGCCCTACCTCATGCCAACACAGCCATTTTAGGAGCAGCAGCAAGACTCTCCATCAAGATGGCTTCCGTAGCTCAGCCCCAGTCAGTCACACAGAGTCCTCTGGCTGCCTGCGAGGGGGGCCGCTCTAACTGGCAGCTCCTTTGTCCCCGTTGGCACAGGGTGGAGGCATCTCGCCCGTCRTTTTCTCCGGGGGCACAGATGGCACCAAAGGCTTCCGGTGATGGAGATTTAAGGGAAGAGGGACAAGGYGGTTGGCCTTTTTCTTCCCCTCCTGCTTTCTGTTTTTTTGTGACGACTGTGCCACTTTRCCCTRGCTCAATCCAGACCTGGTGTGAATGGCTGGCAGTCACTGTGGAGGAAATAAAGCACAAAACAGACCCCCTTTTATCACTGCCATGGCAACTACCACATAATCTGTCTTTAGGYAAATAAAAGGACAGAATAACTGTAATTCCTTTGTATCTGACAGTCACACCACTACAAGGTACTAGACTCTGGGTGATGCTTTTTATAGTAATCTTAATAGAGTGAATAATTAAAACAGTCTTGTTATTTGACACAAGCAATGGTGTACAGTAGGCTGTATGGCATATATTGTACTGGCTTTGTGCTATCCATAGTGGCTGCAATGTTGCTTTAGTGTGTATGTGAGCCTGCTGTCGTTTCAGACCGTGGGAGGGGTCAGTGTATTAGAGACAATAGAGAACGAGCCGCTCTCAACATCGTTAATTAATTAAAGGGGTTGCCAGCTCGTCAGAGAGTGGTTAGATGCCGGGGAGAAAAAACATTACCCGCCAGCCACCCTACATCTTGCCAGCAKAAAATGCTTTGTTGTGGTGCGTTGTCCCGTTTAGCAGATGGTCTAATGTAAAGAGTGTACTTGTTCATCAAAAGTTATTTATTTCACAAAAAGATTCATGATTAAATTGATGTAAAAGACACTCATAATACTAATTTATATTTTAGCGTTCAAATCTATGCCTTCATGAATAAAAGGAGGAAATAGTTTCAGGCTGTAAGATGTACTCAGAATAGCAATCTGCTTGCTACTGTGTCAGGTCAAATGAATTTAGAGTCCATAAAGGAGGTTATTCTATGATTAGCCTATAAAAGCAGAGAATGAGAGAGGGAGTGGGAGATGGAGACTATAGTTCCTCCATCTTCAGGGAGAATGCATTTTTGAAGATCAGTGAGGAACGTGGGTGGTGGGTGGGTGGCGGGTCGGAAAACAAAACCCAGATGAGATGAAACAGGCAGACAGCCTCTTTGTAAACAGAATGGATTCAGAGGAAAGAAGTGGCTGAAGCAGATGCTGAAGTTTCAGCGTTTTTCCTCCTTTACTCCTCCTCTGCTCTTTCCTCCTTTCTGTAGTACAAAGCTGAAGGCAGCAGCGTCAGAACCTGACGACTACAGGGAGCCAGCTCAGATCTGGGTCACACTGCCACCAGCACAAACCAGGAACATACTGGAGCTTTTACACATCTCCATCTCCACCAAGGCTCCCATGGAGGCATAGAGAAACCTGAAGCCAAGAGGCACGGAGCTGCATCCTAGCACCTGTCATTCACACCCACATTGGTTCATGTTCATGTTCTGTTTTCAACCTCTCTCTCATATTCTCTCATCTCTCATCATGCCTCTCTATATCTGCCATTAGCTGTTACTCTACCATATAATATGCACATGTACTGTATACCTTACTTACCATATAGTAGACAGCGTGTGCTGTTCACACTGCAGAGTTTCAGTGTGTATCTCAGGCAGCCACTGCAGTGACAAGGGCACTGGATCAACCTTTAACAATAACAAAGACATTTCCAATACAATACAATGCATAGTGAAAAAAAAGCTAATCACATCCATTACAACAATACGCTTGAATTCTCATCACTAACATTCAGCCTCAATTAATTTGATAATTGTCGGGTTATAGAATAGTCATGCCAAGGGTTCTTCTACAACATTCAAAGGACAGTTTATATGGCTTAGGCCTAGAGAAGAATAGAGTGGTGAGATAGGTGTGGTTGATTTAGATAATGTCTCCATTCTTCTTTGTTGGGACTTGTATGGACCAGAGCCTGCATTACAGATATTGATGAGGAGATTCAGATAGGCAGGCTGGAGGTGGTGGACACAAGGCTTTTGTTTTGAGTATGTAGAGGTCAATCAGAATGCAGTTAATGAATAAGGTGAAGGTACAATAAATAATAATAGATGGATATTTTAAACATAAATTGAGATTGATCAGAATACGACGTGTTCAAATCAAGTGAGTTAATAGTAGTTGTTCATTTCCATCATCAACAACTAGCCTACTCTCAGTATTAAAAGACATGAGGAGGAATTTAGATATCGGCAACACTTGGGTAATGTAAAGCTCACAATAAACATCAAGAGGATGCGGTTTTGGTTAAGGACGAGATATTCAGAATAGCGACTGGTGGATCCTACGTCACTGGGTTGACCAGTGGATATTCTAAATTGTCTGGTGACACACTTGAATGGAGAGATCCGTCCGGTCGTGGGAAAAGCTCGCTTGAACGGTTTCAACAAATCCAGCGTATAGCCTCCTTTACTGAATCAAACCAATTAGCCAGGAGCGCGCTCCAGCCATTGAGCGCCACTGTAGGCTCTGAGAGGAGTTGTTGGTTGAATGAAAATGCATCCCCGGATTTGGTTCTCCAAGAGAAGCTATAGAAGTTGCCTTTTGAGGGACAGCTATAGCACCGTGAAGGGCCAGTCAGAAAGTCCAAATTGAGACACTTGAATCATTTGGGCGATTAGGTGTGCACACAATGCGTAAAGGTATTGTGTGACTCACATGGGAGGTATAATGCATTTCAAATCTACAAAAACCATGAATATCTTAAGTGTTATTCCTTTCTAGGTAACACAACTCAATGTGAGAACACAACTACATGTTTTTATTTCTGAAATTATGCGTTTATGTAATGACATGGATCTCTTGACTTGATATCGACTGAAAGATATCCTTAGCCTACGTCTATTCAGAATATCAGTGCAAGGGGTGGGCAAAGCCTACATAGCTCATCTTAATCAGGACAGCTTTTTTCATAGGCGTTGGACTACAGTAGGCCCAAATACGTCATAAGGGCTAATATCGGCCATTTTCTGGAAAATCACAACGTTTCCACCTTTTTAAGAATGATATCAATATGAGCTACAAATCTTAATCCATTTCATTAAACCTTAATTCATTATGTGTTTGCGTGTACGTAAACCTGATTTATGCAGTGAGAACTATAAGGAATACAGCCTCAACTGTGGATACTTTGATGCGACAAAGCTTTATTCATATTCAGGCCTGAATACCAATTGTTACAGTTCACTCATATGACTGGATAAAGTTATGTATTCCTCTGAACGGAATAAATACTTTTTCTGAAGTATTTTTCGTTTTAGAAGATGTTTTAGGCAAAAACACTCCAGATGCTTTGCGTGATGGAATAAATAAATATATAAAGAGTATTCTTGCTCCAAGCATACTAAACAAAAGTGGGACAAATATACACTTCAATTCACAGCATGATTGTAGAAAATGTTGACTTTTCATTTAAAGGCATGCTATAAAGATTATCCTACTTATATTTTGAGAATATCTTCTCTAAATTAAATAAGAAAACGTATTAAAAATAATTTCGGATTGTAGCAGGTTTTGAGGAATTCAGAAGTGTTTCAACATATGTTTATAATAAGTGACTAGGGAAATTGTTATAACTTACCGGAAAGGCACTGAGGTATTGGCCTGTAATTGCATAACAATTATGTTATTTTGTGTCTTTACTCCCAGACACCATTTATTCCTGTCCGAGTCGCAGGTTTGGAGGACATTCCTACWTTCGGTTAGCTAGCTTTATGACGGCCGAGTAACACTCATACAGCTAGATAACCAAAGATAGCAACCGACTCCTTCTCGTACATACTGTCAGAGTATCGTATGGGTTCCACCTAACATGAAAAATAAACATTTTGTTAATGCAATAATTAGCATAAAAATTATATTGCTACCACCAATTGGTATCCATAAATGTGCCCCCTTCCCCCCCAAAAGATAATAATAATAAATAGGCCTACATCAATAGACATCAATAGAAATATCTCCGATTATTAGTTGATGTGCAGGACATGGGGTCGATGAATAAGACCCTGGGAAAGGTTTTAATCTGTCTCCATCTCTAACTACTCTCACTGATATAGACCCATGCATGGTGACATCACTAGCATGTAGGCCTATAGGCCTACAAGCCTGGCCTGGACGTGCAACCAGCTTCCCGCATTTTGTGAAAGATCCATAAATTCTGCATAACTTAAATCATCGCCATATTAAATCCCGAGTCACTTTAGAGTAAATCGATCAATAGACTCTCAACCAGTGGAGGACTTGGCTAACATTGAAATGTTCTATTTATAGGCCTATAGTTCTGCTCCCATACACCATCACCATCTTCACCACTTAGCATTCCACTCCCACTACATATATTATGACAATAATGAGGATCAATTCATGTAAAAACATATCACAGGCGATTTAATTGCATCAATTGGCATCGTATTTGCACGCAGTAGGTACGTTATTATAGGCCTAGTGACTTTTTCAGAAAAATAGCCTGTGTCTATTATGGCACTATACGCATGGCACTATACGTCACCTATGATCATTACAATGAAATTATATGATGATTATTATTATTATTATTACTGTCATATTATTATTGGAATCCTTAGTCTATAGGCTATGTATATATCTCGATATCATTTAGTTTCTTACCCCTCCTGGAAAAATGGATCTATTTCAAAAGATCATAGAGGACACCCACACTAACACACAATTGGGCTATTCATTCACTAATTCATTCATTTCTCACAAGAGAGTGTAAAAAACACAAGCTAAATCATGTCATCATGTAGAACGCGTGTAGGCCTTTAGACCATCATTATTTTACCGGGTTTAGTATTGTAGCTAGTCTATCTATAATGAGCCTTCTGCACATGTTTTAATAAAGACTAACCTTGTGATGAACCCACGTTTCCCTTTATCAGTGCGTCTTACGTCATAGCTTTTAATTGAAAAAGTCACGAATAATAGTGATCTTGTAAGCAATTTCCAAATAATTTCGATTTAACACATCAATAATTTAACACAACGCAATGTTGTTTGTTATTAATATAATGCAACAATTAAAAGATTTACAGAAATTGACACAACTTTATTGCTATGTTACAGAATAGCCTAAATAATTGCATATTTGATGTACATGTCTTTGTATGTGGGTGACATTACACATCCTAATCTATGGATGAGGATATTCCTACAAAGCAGTTAGGTTACCAGGCTATAGGCTACATTTGAAACTGCCCAATTTCATCACACCGACTATCTTACTAAATGAATGTAAAAAAGAATATAACCAATATACCATAGAGATAAAACCCTTAGCAGTATATACATGACCAAAAGGACTGCGTTTATTTCACAAATAGGCCTATACATGTCATAGAGGCTATACAGGGCGATGTAGATCTATCCGCGCTTTCGACTATATAGGCCTAGGCTACAGTTGATCAGATCCGACACAGGTTAATTTGTCCCATAATTAGCCAACTTTATGTAGACTAGATCAATTCAGACTCTTTAACACTGTATATAAATATATAATTGATGGTCAGAATTGATGGCTGCGATATGGTAAACAAAGATGAGTGTCTGCAGCTAGCGGTAGGCTATATAGCCTAAAATAAACTCATATCGACGTCTATTGAATAAGGAATCCTTACTTTTCAATGTGAGGAAATTTGTCCTGGTTCTTTTGCCATCCAATGGAGGGCTGCGCACCCGCGTGGAAGACAGCAGTAAGGGTTCCGGTATAGGATGAGAAGCATATGGCTAGCCTATAGAATAGGTTTTTACCGAGGAAATGAAATCAGATTATTTACCTATTATTTACCTGACAGTACAGAAAACGATAAACGCTTCTCATCCCAAATCCGCCTTCGAAGCAGGCGGAGGCAGCCGGTTTCTAAAAGGCGCTGTCGATGCTCAAACCGATCCATGTCGAATTGGTGGTTTATTTCCGAGGTTGTGAGATCCCTTAACCGTTATTTCACTTGTCTCTCGTGGATGGCATACGAGATGGTATCTCTCTACGGATTATAAATCAACGCGGTCCTCCCGTGGCCCGTTAGTTTATCCATTGTGGCTCTCCTCGGTGCCTCCGTTGCTCTCACTACCCTGAGAGCATAGAGTTTTTTCTCTAAATGCTTCTTCCTCTGACAGTTCTCTCCTGCAGTGACGTCACTCCAGCAGCAAACGGCCGAGTGACCAATCACAGACAGGCTCCATAGAGGGAAAGTGTGTGTGTGTGTGTGCGTGTGCGTGCGTGTGCGTGCGTGCGTGTGCGTGTGTGTCAGGTACAAGAGTGAGCATGCACGTGTGAGTTAAGCATGCTTTGCGCGTATGCCATTATGTGAGAAAGCGCTTTTTCTATTCATTTTTAAGCTATAGGCTACTTGAGATAATATTACCGCCTGTTTATTATACTATATAAGAAAAATATCGAAAGAATACCCCAAACTTGGTTTCTTAGTGCAAGGGGTAGGCTACAATTTGATTGCACGGGTTTTACGCACGTTTGGTGACTTTTACGCAGGTTTATACCTGTGTGTGTGTGTGTGTGTGTGTGTGTGTGTGTGTGTGTGTGTGTGTGTGTGTGTGTGTGTGTGTGTGTGTGTGTGNGTGTGTGTGTGTGTGTGTGTGTGTGTGTGTGTGTGTGTGAAATAGAAATAGCTAAACACCTCTTTAATACCCAAACCATTTAGCCCTTAAAAGCACCTTATAGAGGCAAGCATTATGACAATGTTATTACTACAGTAGTATTTGTGTTTATTAGATGTACCCCCCCATTAATTCTGTATGAATGTTATTGGATGACGACGTACTGAGCTAGGCCTAGTATTGCACAATCCACCTTTGGGTTTTGGTGTGGCAGATTTAAATTAAGCTAATTCGGATGAAATAGGGTGCTAGAATAGGCCTATCATCGAAGGAGAGAGAGGGAATCTATTGAACTGGATTTTGCCTTGTAGTTCTGTGCTTTGATACTATACGTGCTCAGTCTAAGCTCTGCTCTGTGGTATATGTGCTCAGTAAAGATGCTGTGTAGCTATTCATAATACATTAACTATACATCTGTTAATGTAATTTCTATGTCTTTATCATATTTATTAGGCTATATTATCCTAGTTTTTAGTATTACATTTTTTTTCTCCAACCGTTTTGGCAAACTGTCCAGATGGGCTGTGGGTTAGTGCGTGCTATGTGATGAGACGTAATCAATGCAGCTTGCTATATCTTCATTTATCAGCTGAGCTATTTAGACCTGCAGTCTACACTTTTAGCATGAGCATTTTCTTCTCGCTAATCCCCCTTTTAACCTTTAATGCTTGGCACTCTCCATGTTTCATGATTGAAAGCAGATATTCTACACCATAACGTTCCGGTCCAGCAGTGTATGTAGCCAATAGGCAATGAGAATAGAGAAAATGCAAATACTTTATGGAGGGTAAACGATTTTTATGGTTCATGAAATGTCGTGATCTAATTTCTGTAAACTATCAAACCGACTGAAGTTTCAATTAAGTTTGAAATATCACAGCCAACAAATCAATCTTAAAGTAACTCAAAAAGCTATTTGGACTATGTTTTGTGGATATACAATTTTCCCCAGGCTTGGAAGACGAAGTTCTTGAACTTATCTCTGATCTCCTTTCTCCGTTTGGCCCCAGTCGGACAGGGAAGTAGAGAAAATAATATGCAGAGATACTTTTTTTATACCATTTGTACCATTTGTGTACCATTTAGGTACCATTTTGGATGGTGGACCAAACAAATGTAATTGATGATTATACGAGCTCTCAGTGATGGAGCACCTTGTAATAAAACTGAGCTTAATATGTTTTGAATAGAAATACATTTATTTGCGAGACAACGGCAAAAAGGCATAAACAGACAATGAATGGTACGTTATTTTTTAAAGGCTTTTTGGAGTAGGTATACTAACTGGACAGGCTTGACTGTGCATTTTGTCTAATGCAACAACAACAAAAAAATTGGTACTGAAGGCATTCTAATTTTTATTTTTGGTTAAATCATATGGTTATACCTGTGTGAAGCAGATTGTCTTTACTTGGCTATTTACTCAGTTAAATCACACACACACGAACGCACGCACGCACGCACGCACAGACGCACGCACACACACTATATATCTTCCTCTATTATTTCTTATTTCTCGTGTTTTTCTTATTTTAAATTTTTCTTATTAGTTATACTTTTTTATATTGAATACTGAACTGTTGGGTAGGGCTTTCAAGTGAAGTATTTCACTGTACTTGTACATGTGAAAAATAAACTTTAAATACACACACACACAATCTTTATCTCACACACATATGGAATTTCGAATGGATAAAAATGCATGGATATTAGGCCATGTGTGTATCATATTAATGAATCGATCATAGACTCATGTCATGGACTAATGTCACGAGGGACTTTGTGGGGTTGATGGCTCAGGCAGTGACAGAACACGTCGCGGAGAGAGCGGATCAGTTCTTGACCTCTAAACCCTGGGTTTTGTTATAACAAAGTGGTGCTTTCACTGAGTCCGGTCTCTCCATGTAGAGAGGGTCATTTAAGGTTAGATTAAGTGCTTGTGTCTCTATAGACGGACGGATTACTAGCTTGTTAACCAATTGTGCGAGCCATTGTCAGATAATGTATTGTAAAATCGTTTTTCAAAATAAAATGCATGCAGTGATGTTACATAGGTCAGCCTAAAAATGATCTCTTTCCATAGCCTTTATTCACACATATTAACCTGCTGAATCTCCAGATCAAATTGTTGAAATATAGCCCAAAAATTAGGTTTTTCAATCTGTAAATCGATTACATCGAATAATGCTGAAGTGCGTATAGACTTTTTAATCTTAATTTTATGTCACTGACCCGTGGATTGACCGTCATCTGAAAAGAGAGGGTAGGGCCTATAAGAAATCGATGAATAGACTTGAATAATGGTCCAACTGACTTGGGTTATACCGACATCTAGTGCTCGATTAATGTTTTTTCATTCCTCGTGTTATCATACTGTAAAGTCAATGGAATGTTCTCTAGTCATAACCTCTATAACGTTTGTAATCGAAAATGCAATATATCATCTTAATTGGGCAATTAAGAGAATTTCGTAAACATTTGGTCTATTTCAATTTGTTTCAACATTGTAATATAGGATTGCTAATTGTTTGTGTCAGATGTTTTGTAATATATCAGAAATGATGGTAGTAAATCCCCAAAGTTTATAGTCGAGACACAAACATCCTACTCTACATTAGATAGTTAATATTTTATATTTCTCCCCCAATACATACTCCCATCTGCTACAACAGTTTACAAACTAAAATCAATATTCTATAAGATATTTTTTCTAATATGCGAATATAATACACACTAAACCTAGGAATTAGATTCACTGCACAAAGAGTCCTTGTTTTGTTTGAAGAAGTCAAATGCAATCTTTACCATGTTTGGTGCAGACAAGACTGTAAAATGATTTGTATAGTCCTAAATTAGCTTTGTTATTGCAGTTGGTTAACAAATGAATGAAAGTGTTCAATATGTATCTTTAGAACTAAAGTTGTGTTCTAACAAATGGCAGTGCACAGTTTCAGAGATCTAGAATTATAGAGATTTTTAACATGATTATTAAATGATAATAGTATGTTTCATATGTTTACATTTGTTTGCATTATTACATGCCTCCTTATAATAAACAATAACATGTTGACATATCATTGAGACACGCCATTTCGATGCATGTGTGTGAGTCAGTTGTTCTACGTTGGTAAGTTAGGTCAACAACAACAAGGTAACCTGGCAACATGTGCGTGCGTGCGTGTGTGTGCGTGTCTGTGTGTAAGAGAGATTTCTGTAGAAAAAAATGGCTCATCAGTTTAAAGCAAAAATAAAATATTATCTTACAATTGATTTCGTTGCAATTTTCAGTAAGTTGATGCGCGCCCCAAATGTCCGAAATAAGGTGTCTTGGACGGGTGTCAAACACATAGCCTAAGCAAGGGATGAGCAACTGGCCGCCTGCGGGAAGATCCCCATTTGAAGTGTATAGAGCAAAGTTGTTCTTTAAAATTAGTATTGATTAGGCCTATATGACACAGTATATGACCGATCAAGCTTAATTTCCATAAGTAGAGTACAAAATGCATAACACCATTATTATGTGTCAAAAAAGAACACATATTTTATTAGTTGAGCCTCCGTATGGAATACTGTTGGGAGGAGGCTATGGGCCATTCATTGCACATCTGAAATGACTGCAGTGGGTGGGTTTATGATGGAAATACGACGGAAATCCTATTAGAAAGTTAAACGAAACGATCACCATTTATTTACCCCCCTCGAGTCCTCGAGTCCTTTAGTTCCGCTAGGACTCGTCATCAAGGGCAGGGAAAGAAAGGCTACAAACTTCTCCGTTTGGAATTTAGGTGAAGTCGCTCCTTCCTCCTGGAAGGATATGAGTAAAAATGTTCCAGTCATTTGCCGCCATCTAGTGTATGAATCCATAAAGTCAAACAATTAAAATGGTAGGCTACTTGACAATAACAGTCAACAATGAATAACAAACACACTTCGATTAAACAAATGGGGGGGGGGGAACAATTTATCAACAAATGGTTTCTACAAACGTATGTTCCATAATATGCATACAACATTTGATGACCATCATCAAATTAGGAAAAGGACGGATGTAGCCTAGCCAGCACAGGCTGGATTGCAAATGTTCGTAAATGCTTGCAAAACATATCTGCTTTCCAGACCTGAACCTTTTAGTTGGGTCTTTTGTCCATTTATTAGCAGCAAATATTAAAATAACAAGAATTGGATACTGGCAGATGTAATTACCATCTGCCATATCATAGTTCCAAAGGGTTAACATTGAGCAAGAATAGCATGCGCTCCTTACCTATGCATCCCTAATTACTGGTCACCTGTGTGTCTATATAGGCCTACATGTGACCATGACCTGTGACCCAACTGTAGGCCTAGCCTAGAAATTAATTGGAATATACAAAGACAGACAAACTATAGACAGCATAACACAACAACTATATAAGTAGGTCAACATGGCTCCTATAGCAGACATGGTTAACAAATCCATGTCCTTTTGTCGCTTCGTCTGAATTACAACACTTTCCACACTGCGACTCTCAGAGAACTGCTCGGCTACATGCAACAATGTGGGGCGAGCACCATTGTCTTACATCAGATTGCACGATGGCTGTCTGCACTGATCAGTTTTTATATCAAATTATTTTCTTACAGATATTTCAAAGTAGTGTGATGGATATTATTAAAACTCAGATCTACTGAAAAGCTTAGAATCTACCTATTCACTCCTGTCTCAGAACCTAGCAGAGGGCCATGGAGATGACCCGTCTGTCAACCTGTAATTCCAGCTCAGCTAACAGGAAGAGGTGCACATTAGGCTTGTCTGGAGAATGCTAAAAGACAGCATATCAGTCGGTAAGCCTACAAGACAACAATATGAATTTTGCAGGTGCACAAATGTGTAAAAACCTAGTTTATGAAGCTTAGTTTAGTCTACACCGAGTGTACAAAACATTAGGAAACATTGCTCTTTCCTTGAAATAGACTGACCAGGTGAATCCATTTTACATTTACATTTTAGTAATTTATCAGACACTCTTATCCAGAGTGACTTACAATTAGTGCATTCATCTTAAGATAGCTACTGTAGGTGAGACAACAACACATCACAATTGTATCAAGTACATTTTCCCTCAACAAAGTATTTATCAGCAAAGTCAGTGCTAGTGGGAAAAACTATGATCCCTTATTGATGTCACTTGTAAAGTCCACTTCAATCAGTATAGATGAAGGGGAAGAGACAGGTTAAAGAATTATTTTTAAGGCTTGATACAATTGAGACGGATTGTGTATGTGTGCCATTCAGAGGGTGAAGTGTCTTTGAACCAGGTATGGTACAGTAGTAGGTGCCAGGCACACCGGTTTGTGTGTCAAGAACTGCAACACTGCTTGGTTTTTCACGCTCAACAGTTTCCCATATGTATCAAGAATGGTCCACCACCCAAAGGACATCCAGCCAAGTTGACATAATTGTGGGAAGCATTGGAGTCAACATGGGCCAGCATCACTATGGAACCTTTCAATGCCCTGACAAAGTGAGGCTGTTCTGATGGCAAAAGGGGGTGCAACTCAATATTAGGAAAGTGTTCCTAAAGTTTTGTACATTCTGTGTACAACCAGGCATAAAGTCCTGAGAGACAGAAAACACATTTTTAATGAAGACTTCAATAACCCCTTGCTCTGGGTATTTTTCTCTATTGGTGGTTCTGGGTTCAGACTGCAGGCTCTGGGGTGTGAGCTGATGTTGATGAAGAGACAGCAGGACCTCAAGGGGTAGACACAGAGCATCATGTTCTTCTCCTGCAGAACCAAAGGCTTGTCCAAGCCCTGCACTGTGTACGGGAGACTGGAGACGACTACACCAGTAAAAGCCTACTTGTTTACCCAATATTATACAAAAGTATAAACCCTGGGTCACTGACAAGGCCACTTGTGGAAAACCACCTGTGGCTCCCCTAAAACGTAGAAGTTTCTGCAGCCCAGTCTGACATAGAAGAGGCTTAAAGGACACTCTTGACCTGTAATACGACTAATCAAAATATAGAACTGACCCTTACCTTAACCAAAGGTGAGTTCACCCATCTTATTAACACTGTACACAAGTGAAAGGACTATCAGTAATCCTTATAATTGTTGTCAAGTTTTCTAATGATACCGCTATTCTTGGTCTGATGTATAAAGATGCAGGTCAGAGATTCAAAGGTTTGTCAAGTAGTGTGATGAGCACCATCTCATCTCATCCTTAATGTAAAGAAAACGGAGGAGACGGTGTTTGACCCCAAATCTGTCGACGATCACGTGCCTGTGGTTGTCCACAATGTCAACATAGCACAGGTTAGTTCGTATAAGTACCTGGGTGTATAAATGGGCAATGTGCTGAGCTGGGAGGTTCAAGTAGAGAGTGTCTGCTGCAGAGTCCAACAACTCCTCTATGTCCTACAGAGACTCAGGGTTTTTGCAGTTGACCAGAAAATAATGCTCATGTTCTACAATGTGGTCATTGAGAGTATCCTGACATATGGCATCACAGTCTGGTTTGGCAATTTATCAGTCCAACTGAAATCCCAAATTGCCTGCCTGATACAAATTGCCATGGTCATGGGTGTGAGGCAACATCCCTCCCTGTAGATTATATTTGAACAGACCTTTATCAGACAAGCACAGAAAGGTGTTTCAGATCCCTCCCATGTACTTTACTCTGAGTATCAGTAGTTCCCCTCAGGCAGACACTAGTGCATCCATATGTAACAGTGTTGCTTCCATCCCTCTCCTCGCCTCGAACCAGGGACCCTCTGCACACTTCGACAACAGTCACCCTCAAAGCATCGTTACCTATCGCTCCACAAAACTCACGGCACTTGCAGAGCAAGGGAAACAACTACTTCAAGGTCTCAGAGTGAGTGACATCACAGATTGAAATGCGATTAGGGTGCACCCCGCTAACTAGCTAGCTATTTTACACCAGTTACACATACTCAACTGGCGGACCGCGGACCGGATCCGGACCCAAGAATGGGGTCAATACAAACCAGGCTTCCTTGATCGGTCTTCGACCCCTGGTATCATAAAAACACACATAAGACATTGAATAGCGCATAGAATTGCAGAAAATTATCTGTCACATGCAAAATGTGTAGAATTACGGGAAATTAGCTTTAAAACTGCAACATTTTCTCTCCGACATCAAGAAGGGTGTGAACAGTTTGGGGTCGCATGGGTTGCGAGGTAGGGGTTTGTTACTACGCCGATAAATTACATTATCCATCCGGACATTTGCCACCTAGGACATTTGTGTGACCGGAGCTTCTCAAATAGTACTTCAGTACCTCTGCTGTAGGGTACCCACATGTAAGCTGAACAGGTATAAGCACTGCTTCATTCCCATATCCATCTAATACCTAAACAGCAATAAGTATGGCTGAACTGTGTTAATACGCTGCTGACAGAAAAAATGAATATTCAAAGTATTATGTATGTGGCTATTTGAGAACTGTATGATAAGGTTAATGTGCAATGTATGTATTATGTTGAGTGTGTAATGTAGTGTCTAAGACAATTTTCCCCTTGAGACATTAAAGTTCACCCTATCCTCCTTTCCTAGACCCTTAACCCCAACCATAACCTAATGTGAACCTAATTTGCAGGTCAGCGGTGTCCGTATAGCCTTTTGGTTAGTGCTATATGGGATCCGTGTGACGTCCATAGCCTAAACCCTTTCCCCTCTGACACTGCTCATTATTATGATGCCAGATGTGTCTGGCTGTTGAACTCTCTCACCTTCCTGACCTTGGCCACCTGACCTCTGATTGGTTGCCATGTAGCACGGCAACTGTAATTCTGAGTGCCAGACTTATCTAGCCAATCAGCTGCAGGCACTTACCTGGTTTTGACCAGTTTAGGCTAATTCTAATGTCAGTCTCCAACTGCACTGAGAGAGTGGATGCTCCTGTATCTCTGGGCTGTTCATTTCACCTCTAGACTTCTACATTAAATTATTACCACCTCCTGACACCTTTCATCTGGACTCCTTTAGTGTGTGTGTTTCATTTCACTGCCCAAAGTAAGTAGACTTAGTGGAGCCAGAGTGTTTTTGTGTATTAGTTTATGCACCTGTTGTATTCTATGTAACAAACACTTATTACCTGCTTACTAACTATTCAACTGTTATCCAACTGGTATTTGGGGTAATTTAGTTAGATAATCTGTTGTAGAAATATACTTTATCAAGTTGCATAGCATGGTCGAGTTATGAGTAGTTTTACTGTTTGGATCCAATAGTCATAGCCTACTTTTATGCCATTGAAACGTAGGCCTGGCGGCCACAGTTGCAACAACCACTGTTTTGGTAAAAAAGCTGAGGGATGGGGCCGGGGAAATGTAACCACTCTTAAATTCATACAGAGGACTGACCATCCATGATATCAACATTATAGTTTTAATCTTGTTTTGAAGCTACATAGTGTGTACATGTACTTACATTTACAGTGGTGACCAACATTGGAGTATCGACAGTTAAGCTCGAGGCATTTAGTTATATTTCTATTATATTTACGGGTAAAAAATACATGCAAATCAAATCCATTTGTCACATTCGACGAATACAACTGGTTTAGACTTTACCGTGATATGTTTGCTTACGAGCCCTCAACAATGCAGAGTTTGAAAATAAAATAGTAACACAAGAGTAATAAAATACAATACACAATAATATAACTATATGTATGTTATAATGAATACATACAGTGTCAGCAATAGGTCTACTGGACAAAATGCTCGACGTGTAGTTAAATCAGAAAAACCACAAAAAAAATGCATCGAGGAAAATCTTTGACGTCCCCGAAAATTAACAGCAGGGTGAGACCCAATCATATAGTTGTCCGTCTCCGAATAAATTACGCACAAGCCAATCACAGACGATTTCATTGCACGACGTTACCAGGAATTAACCAATGATAAAGAAGCAATGGCGGGCATGTAATTGAGAAGCGGGCTTGTGGCGCAATGGATAACGCGTCTGACTACGGATCAGAAGATTCTAGGTTCGACTCCTGGCAAGCTCGTTCATTTCCTTTTTGCACCATGCATCCAAATCACAAAACGAGATTCTCACATGATGTTATGTCTATTCAGTACATTCAAATAAAAAGTATCTGCAGAAAATAACCATTGTTATCGCCAGAGAGGCACATGTTAGGCTAAGTAACGTTAGCTAAGTTAGCTCTTTGTTATCATTACGCAGGATATTCACAACATTTAACTACACAACACAGATGCCGACCCCAAATGGAGGGCTCCATATTGCTCTGTATTTACATGATTGGTTGACAGTAGGTGGGGACGGGAGGTCCTGTTGGAATACAAACTCACTTTGACAAATTCTTCGTAACAGGTCTGCTCCAAGAAGCACAAGAAGTAGGAATGCCCTGACTTCTTTTTATTTTATTTAACCTTTATTTAATTAACTAGGCAAGTCAGTTGAGAACAAATTATTATTTACAATGACGGCCTACCAAAAGGAAAAAGGCCTCCTGCGGGGATGGGGGCTGGAATTAAAAATAAAATATAAATTATAGGACAAAACACACATCACAACAAGAGAGACAACACAACACTACATAAAGTGAGACCCAAGACAACAACATAGCAAGCCAGCAACACATGACAACACAGCATGGTAGCAACACAACATGGTAGGTAGCAGCACAAAACATGGTACACACATTATTGGGCACAGACAAAAGCGCAAGAAGGTAGAGACAACAATACATCACACAAAGCAGCCACAACTGTCAGTAAGAGTGTCAATGATTGAGTCTTTGAATGAAGAGATTGAGATAAAACTGTCCAGTTTGAGTGTTTGTTGCAGCTCGTTCCAGTTGCTAGCTGCAGCGAACAAAAAAGACGAGCGACCCAGGGATGTGTGTGCTTTGGGGACCTTTAACAGAATGTGTCAGGCATTGGTGTGGAGGATGAGGACTGCAGTAGGTATCTCAGATAGGGGGGGAGTGAGGCCTAAGAGGGTTTTATAAATAAGCATCAACCAGTGGGTCTTGTGACGGGTATACAGAGATGACCAGTTTACAGAGGAGTATAGAGTGCAGTGATGTGTCCTATAAGGAGCATTGGTGGCAAATCTGATGGTAGAATGGTAAAGAACATCTAGCAACTTCTGCAGAGGCCCAGGCAAAAACGAAACGAGGATGTTTGGTCACATAATGCAAATGTCGAAGTTCAAATCTCATAATTGAAACTTTTCAACTAATTACATTTTTTTTGTTGCTATTTTGTAACTACTTAGCATGTTAGCTAATCCTCCCCCTAACCCTAAATTTAACCCGTTTAGCTAACCCTAACGCTTAACCCTTTAACGGTTAAAGGGTTAAGGGGGACACCTGGCTCGGGAACCTATGGCTCCCGAGCCAGGTGTGGCTCTTTTGATGATTGCATCTGGCTCGCAGATAAAACAAAATATTCTCACTTTTTTATTTATTTTTATTTTTAAATAAATTTTATCCCCTTTTCGTGGTATCCAATCGCTAGTAATTACTATCTTGTCTCATCGCTACAACTCCTTGTTTTAATCCATCCATCGATTTTTCACTGCTCATGTCCTGTTCAGGGCTGCAGGAGAAATTGTCCATTATTTTAATTAAATGATACTGGCCTACGTTGGCCGTTGCTAGGTAAAACAGGTAAACGCCTCCTTTTGAATCAGTCTGCTTCACTGAACACAGCCGACCTGAGTTACATTCCTGGTGTCTCCGTCAGAGATTTTGAAGCAGAAGTGGCTGACCTGAAGGCCTCAGACATGTGGGTGAATAAGTTCAAGTCACTGAATGAAGATTTGGAAAGAATCACACGACAGAAAGCGGAGTTGGCGAGCAAGCACATGTGGACAGAAATGAAAAAACTTCAACCCGAAGACCAGCTGATTCTCAAAACTTGGAACGCGCTTCCTGTCACATACCACACACTGCAGCGTGTGAGTATTGCTGTATTGACCATGTTTGGATCTACGTATGCATGTGAGCAGTCATTCTCACATCTTAAAAACATCAAGTCCAACCTACGATCACGTTTAACGGATGAAAGCCTCAACGGTTGCATGAAGCTTAACCTCACCAAGTACCAACCAGACTACAAAGACATCAGCAAATCCATGCAGCACCAGAAGTCGCATTAATGGTGAGTATTATAACAACATTATTTAAGAATAAATTCAGAGGCTTATTATACTGACATTTAGTTGAATTCACTTTTAAAATATATTATATGGCTCTCACTGAAATAAATTTCCAAATMTTTTGCTTTCATGGCTCTCTTAGTCAAAAAGGTTCCCGACCCCTGCTTAACCTAACTCCTTAACTCAACTCTAACATTAACCCTAACCCCTAGCCATGATATAGCTCCGCAATGAGATGATTGGTTGACGGTAGGTGGGGGCGGTACGTCCTGTATATGTTCTTTACCATTCTACCATCAGATTTGCCACCAAACTTGATATACAAACCCACGAAGTATGAAATCCCTGATTTCTGCAGAGGCTGCATCTCAGTAAACACTGTATGGCTATTGTAGACGCTGGATTGACCATGCTGCTAGTTTTATGCTAACCAATCACATACAATTTCACTACAAATATTTTACCTGGAATTGACCAATAAAATAATTGCTGTTATGCCCGCTTTTATCATAAGCGGGCTTGTGGCGCAATGGATAACGCGTCTGACTACGGATCAGAAGATTCTAGGTTCGACTCCTGGCAAGCTCGTATATTTTATTTTTGCTCCATCCAACCAAATCACAAAACGAGATTCTCACGTGATGTCTATTCAGTTCATCCAAATAAAAAGGCTCTGCGGAAACTATGCATTATCACCAAGAGAGGCATATGTAATGCTAAGTAGCGTTAGCTTGCTACAGTAGCTAACGTTAGCATTATTCGACAGTTTTTGTTATCATCACGCGGGCTATTCATAACACAGTTGCCAACCCAAAATCGGGGCCTGGGCTGCTTTACTGAGTGAGATTTAACGTTCAGAACATTGTCCATATTTCAGTAGGAGGGGGTGAATTGTTATGGGGGTGCCCGGTTATCAGCACAGACTCTAATTTAACCTTAACCCTTTAACCTAACTCCTGAACTTAACGCTATAACCTTAACCCTAACCCCTAACCTAGCTAACGTTAGCCAGCTAGCTAGAATTTGTAACATATACGTTTTGCATATTCAAAATATATTGTACAGTATCACTACCAATAATGTACCAGGAATTGAAGAATTAAAAAATAGCTATTTTGGCAAAATATGACAGTTGTGGGCTTGTGGCGCAATGGATAACGCGTCTGACTACGGATCAGAAGATTCTAGGTTCGACTCCTGGCATGCTCGTACATTTTTTGCCACTTAAATTGTTCCATGTCTTATCCAGGATCGTTAGATCAGTATTATAAATCATTGTGTGCTATATTTGCCCTCTGTAGCAGCAGAACCAACTTATAGACTATGTGCGGGGGCATAGGGTCAGTCTGTACTATTTGTGAACTGTGATGTCAAATTATCCTGTCCTATCTGGTGTACTGTGTGATCATATGCATGTTCCCTCAAATTCTCCTCTTATCTCTCTATGTCTCCCCTTCAGGAGGACCTGCACCCTAAGACCATACCACAGTCCACCCGGTCGTGCTGGCATCTAGTTCTGCTGTTCTGCCTGTGACTATGGAACCCTGACCATTTTCACCAGACGTGCTACCCTCTCCTGGACCTGCTGATTCAACCCTCTCTCTCTCTACCTTTGAATCCTCTACTATGAAAAGCTGACTAACATTTATTTCTAAGGTGCACCACTGTTGTTATTATTTGACCCTGCTGGTCATCTATGAACATTTGAACGTCTTGGAAGAATTTTATTTAACCTTTATTTAACTAGGTAAGTGAGTTAAGAACAAATTCTTATTTTACAATGACAGCCTACCCCGGCCAAACCCTCCCCTAACCCGGACGACGCTGGGCCAATTGTGCACCGCCCTATGGGAATGAGCTGGCCTTGATGGCCATGTATTCTTCTTATAATCTACACCCGTCACAGCCATGAGAGAACTGACCACATAGAGAGATTATTTAATTACTAGTTCCAGAATGTGGTGAAACCAGTCTAATTGGAATGAGTAGCAGTAGAGGCATAATCCTGATTTGACTTATGCAGGAAAATAAAAGGCATGTGATACATCAGAAATAATATAATTATTGTCAACCTAAGATAGTCATAATTATAAATGCAGTTTATATACCAATTTTCTGTATAAATAGTCTCTAAAATACACTATATATACAAAAGTATGTGGACACTCCTTCAAATTTGTGGATTCGGCTATTTCAGCCTCACCTGTTGCTGACAGGTGTATAAAATCAAGCACACAGCCATGCAATCTCCATAGACACACATTGGCAGTAGAATGGCCTTACTGAAGAGCTCAGTGACTTTCAACGTGGCACCGTCATAGGATGCCACCTTTCCAACAAGTCAGTTCGTAAAATAAAGAGAAGAGATGTAGACCTGCACCAGGCTGGGAATACTGAATTCTGCAATAGTAAGCAGCTTGGTTTGAAGAAATCAACTGTGGGAGCAATTATTAGGAAATGGAAGACATACAAGACCACTGATCATCTCCCTCGATCTGGGGCTCCACGCAAGATCTCACCCGTGGGGTCAAAATGATCACAAGAACAGTGAGCAAAAATCCAGAACCACATGGGGGGACCTAGTGAATGACCTGCAGAGAGTTGGGACCAAAGTAACAAACCTACCATCAGTAACACACTACGGCGCCAGGGACTCAAATCCTGCAGTGCCAGACGTGTCCCCTGCTTAAGCCAGTACATGTCCAGGCCCGTCTGAAGTTTGCTAGAGAGCATTTGGATTATCCAGAAGAAGATTTGGAGAATGTCATATGGTCAGATGAAACCAAAATAGAACTTTTTGGTAAAAAACAACTCGTCGTGTTTGGAGGACAAGAATGCTGAGTTGCATCCAAAGAACACCAATACCTACTGTGAAGCATGGGGGTGGAAACATCATGCTTTGGGGCTGTTTTTCTGCAAAGGGACCAGGACGACTTGATCTGTGTAAAGGAAAGAATGAATGGGGCCATGTATCGTGAGATTTTGAGTGAAACCTCCTTCCATCAGCAAGGGCATTGAAGATGAAACGTGGCTGGGTCTTTCAGCATGACAATGATCCCAAACACACCGCCCAGGCAACGAAGGAGTGGCTTCGTAAGAAGCATTTCAAGGTCCTGGAGTGGCCTAGCCAGTCTCCAGATTCTAACCCCATAGAAAATCTTTGGAGGGAGTTGAAAGTCCGTGTTGCCAGCAACAGCCCAAAACATCACTGCTCTAGAGGAGATCTGCATGGAGGAATGGGGCCAAAATACCAGCAACAGTGTGTGAAAACCTTGTGAAGCTTACAGAAAACGTTTGACCTCTGTCATTGCCAACAAAGGGTATATAACAAAGTATTGAGATAAACTTTTTATTGACCAAATACTTATTTTCACCATAATTTGCAAATAAG